>NC_079223.1:54722766-54962777 GCF_029633865.1 Lampris incognitus | reverse complement strand
CTACCAGCATTTCCTCCCGAACTGCTCCTCCGTGGCTAAGCCCCTGTTGGCCCTTACAGCTGGACAAAAGAGGAGGGGGAGGTCAGCTAAGGATAAGAAGCCCCATGGCAGCTTCCGTAAGCTTACCTCCGCAGACTGGACGGTGGAATGTGGGGAAGCATTTGATCTGTTGAAGACGATGTTACTGGAGTTTGTGGTGCTTGCCCATCCAGACTTTGAGGTGCCTTTCATTTTGTCGGTCGATGCGTCTTTGGACGGACTCGGCGCGGTGCTGTCTCAAGTGCCCCGAGGAGAGTCCAAGGCCAGACCTGTTGGTTTTGCAAGCAAGTCCCTCAGTGCCTCACAGCGGAAGTATCCAGCTCATAGACTGGAGTTCATGGCGCTGAAGTGGAGTGTTTGTGAAAAGTTCAACCACTGGCTGAAGGGTCAAAGCTTCACCGTTTGGACAGATAATAATCCGCTGACTTATCTCCTAACGAAGCCGAAGCTTGACGCGTGTGAGATCCGCTGGGTGTCTAAGTTGGCGTCTTACACTTTCGATCTCAAACACCTGCCAGGGAAGAAAAACGTGGTGGCGGATGCCTTGAGTCGCGACCCTTTTTCCAAGCCCGTCAGTCAGAGGCTACTTAGGGAGCCCTACCCGGCCCTTGTTCAGGAAGCCGACGGGGTTGAGGGGGACTCTGTGCAGGATGTTTTCAGACTCAGTTGCCAGTCCCAAACAGTGAGTAGTGCGCAATCTGGGTTTGCTTGTGATGCAGCTGAGGTCAGGGCTTTTTGTCAAGCCAAATGTGACTGGCCTGATGCATCAGTATTCACAGCACTCAGTTTGGTCCAGCACGTTCAGCATCTGTCGGGTGGTCAGGATACACTGCCAATGTTATCCACCGAGGAGCTCAGGTTGAGTCAGGAGCAGGACCCCTGCATCTCCAAGGTGTTGCCCTTTGTCGCTGTTCGGAAGCGGCCATCGAGACGTGAGAGGCATGGTGCTGACCAGAAGGTCCTCAGGCTGTTGAAACAGTGGGAGAAGTTGGAAGTCAATGATGGTGTCTTGTACAGGGTGACAAAGGACCCAGTGTCCAAGCAGAGGAGGTCTCAGTATGTTTTACCTCTGAGTCTGAAAGACAAGGCATCCACGATCACGCTGGTCATCAGGGCCAGGACCGTACTCTCTCTCTTGCAAGGCAGCGTTTTTATTGGCCTGACATGGAGAGGGATATCAGAGCATATGTCAGATGCTGTCGGAGATGTGTGTTTGGGAAGACCCCAGAGCCAGCTGCTTGCGCGCCCCTGGAGAGCATTAAAACCTCCGCACCGATGCAGCTTGTGTGTATGGATTTCTGGTCCGCTGAGGACAGTAAGCAGCGGTCGGTCGATGCCCTAGTGGTTACTGACCACTTCACTAAGCTTGCTCACGCGTTCCCCTGCGCCAATCAGACAGCGAAGCAGGTCGCCAAGAAACTCTGGGATCATGTATTCTGTGTTTCCGGGTTTCCGGAGAGAATACATTCTGACCAGGGCACAAACTTTGAGAGCAACCTGATTGCAGAGCTTCTCAGGTTGGCGGGTGTAGCGAAGTCCCACACGACGGCCTACCATCCTATGGGTAATGGCGGGACAGAGCGGTTTAATCGCACGATGGGGAATATGCTCCGTTCCCTTCCGCTTCAGCAGAAGCAACAGTGGCCTCAGCAGATCCATTCTCTCACGCTCGCGTACAATGCCACTGTTCACGAGACCACGGGTTATGCACCTTTCTTCCTGATGTATGGGCGTGTCCCAAGACTGCCGGTGGATGTTATGTTCAGGCAGGTTTTGCATGATCCTCACGTTGTTGACTATGACTCTTATGCTCAGTCTCTGCTTTCCTGTCTAAGGAGTGCAATGGAGATCGCTCAGAAGCACTCCACGGCTGAGCAGCAGCATCAGGTGCGACAGTACAACAGACATGCCAAGGGCACTGTCCTGTCTGTCGGGGATCGTGTTTTGGTTGCGAACCAGAGTGAGCGAGGGAAGAGAAAGTTGGCTGACAAATGGGAGAACGGAGTGTACACGGTTGTCGGTGTCAACCCCAATATCCACATCTACAAGATTCAGGATGCAGAGGGGCACACCAGAGTGGTGCACAGGAACCGTTTGATGGAGGTCAACTTCTTGCCCCTTCCTGAGTTAGATCAGGGTGAGGAGTCCAGTACAACCAGTCAGTTGCTTGACTGCGCAGAGTCCGATGAGGAGGACAGTGCAGATGGCCTGATGGTTTCAGGGGATGCAGTGGGGCTAGCAGTCTCATCACTTGGAGACTCGCCTAGACCTGAGTGGGCAGATGCGGAAGAGTTCATTCCATCTAGTCTGGTAGTCAGTCCTGTGGGGGCCACTGCTGAGACTCCACCCAACACACACGCACCACACAACACACATGCACCACACATAGAGGCATCACACTCACTCGATGTTGGTGTTATGTCTCACACTGATTCGCACACAGAAGCACCACACTCACTCGATACAGATGTTGCAGCTCGCACTGTCTCACGCACACAAGTAGAGAGCGATGGTCGGGTTAGGACACGCACAGGGAAGGTGGTGAGGTCAGTGAACAGGTTAATAGAATCTATGGCTCAGATGCCATTTCTACGGAGTGTGAGGGTTTGAACTTTGATGGAGGTTGGAGTCATTCAAACTAGTTTAATGTGAGTTATTAGGTGTCTATCAGACAGGGTTGTTTTGGGCCAAGTGCATGGTGTGGCATATCAGGCGTCACATTGATCTAGGGGAATACTGAGACTTGATCAACCTCATTATTTTCTGAACCTCGTAACCGAGGTAGCTCCTAAGTTGACTGGAGGACTAGGTCCTTCTTTTCACTTGTGCCAGTAGTCAGTGATGGGCTTTTCCTTTCCTCTTTCTCTTTTTATCCTGCTGTCAGGATGTTGGTGAATTTCAGGAGGGGTGAATGTAACCAGGTTAAAATTAATGTTTTTATTTTATTTTGTTTGAGTATGAAATATCACCAAATCCTGTCTGTGTGCTGTTATTTGTGTTTACTACATTTTATTCTATGTCATTATTTACTTTTATGTATGTTTTCCAACGACCGTCATATACATGTACTGTCGCTTTAAGAGAGAGGTCTTGTGGGTACACGGAAGAGGGAACGCGGGAGAGGCCATTTTTGTTTTGTGGGAGGAGTCTCAAGCAGCGATCGAGCCGAGCCACGCGTGTTTCTTACCGTAGGACAGTTTTGCTGGTTGAGGAGAACGTAACCTTGAGTATCCCTGTAAGAAGATACTGCAAGCTGTGGGATAAAATACTTGTTTATCCTTTCTTACATCGGAGTCCCGTGGACGGTTTCTCCTTCTAACGCACCGCTCCCGCTGGAGGACTGGACGTTTGTCGAAGGGTTTGAAACCAAAATAAATGGCAAGGTGAGCCAAATACAGTCCTGTGTGTCCCCCCTCCTTCCTTGATCTTGATGATGATGATGGTGATGAGAGACTGAGGGCCCCCCACAACACCTGGGACCCCACCGAAAATAGAACACAACGCAGAGCTAATGATGAGAGTGACGGGCGTGCAGCAGGCTGACCAGCAGAGAACAGCATAGGACTGCCCCCGTTACACACAATTGGATGAAGGGATTAATCAGCTGTGCAGCTTCTCAACTGGATACTCATGCATAAGCTTCCTAAGTAATGGATATGAAATACAACTGTGCACCTAGTCTATTGACAGCTCTGCACATACAGAAGAGAAAGGAGGGCATGAGACACCCTGTTCTCTGTATTATTTCCCTATCCTTGATCCACGTCTTCCATCCCTCTTCTTCTCTCAGCCAACTGCTTATTTGTTGTTCTCTGTCTTTCTGCAGCTGTTGGAGGAAGTGGGTCGTATCCACCCCACAGCAACCTTTAACTTCACCAATGGCTTTGAACAGATCGTTCCCAAAGTGCTTACCCTGGCTCAAGGAAAGTCTCCTCTAGCCAAACAGTACTTGGAGGCCAGAGAAGAAGCCCTCAGCGAGGAACTACCAAATACTTGAAAAGCTTATGAGTGTACTCACACTTTTTCAGCACACGCATGGAAAATCTGTTGACAACAGTCCTTTCTGAGATGATGAGCCAATTTTGATTCTCTAGGAATGGACTTCAGAGCTGCACTCATCCTCCTGCCATCTATTTTCAAGGAGAGTATGGATGTTCACATCACCATGGGAGAGGTATGCATCTCTAGAAACTTAAGCCACTTCATGTTAAAAATAACACAATTACACACATGATAAAGATCCTGGTGTAGAACTTGTGCAAAAACAAGGATAATATATATATATCCACAACAAAATCTACAAGAGTGACTGATGGCTCGCCCAAAGTTGTCGTTTGTTTTGAAAACATGTGACGTAGTCCTTCATTCTGTCGACAGAAGAGGAAATATTCTGCTCCCAAGTTGGTTGAGTCTCCGGAGGCCGGAGCAGTAGCCACTAGAATCACGCATCAGCATAGAACGATACTGACCCCTAGTGGTAGAACAGGAACGAGGCAGGGGCATATAAGACAACAGTCATGAAAAAAACACATGGGCTATTTCATTTGAAACTGGTTTCTCGCTGGATATGAGTGCAGTGCAGTGCACATTCACACGTGGGATTGGTAATTTAACATTGCGAAATAATGACAATAATACCACACGCCAACAACCACAATGTGTTATTCAGAACTACCGTCCAAAGAAAATACCTTCCGGGTATACCGTATTACTGTTTTACCGAACATGCCTAATTCTAATGTACTTATGTATTTTTCAGGGTGAACCCACCACCCCATACCCAACTGTCCAAGTAACCAGCCAAGAAGACTGGAAGGCCACGTTTGCCGGAGAAAGTTCCTGTGCACTCAAGGTAGAAGGGGTCACAGTTTGTGAAGGCTTGAAGGTAGAGGAAGCGATGATCGCGTCTTTTTATTCATATTTTGTCTTCTACCTTGAGTACCAACCCAAAAACAAAAACACTCTGACCTTTCTTCAGCGATGTATAGCCAACTTGCACGAGAAGGGTGACCATCCTCTGTCGACGAGTGTTACCAGAGTTATCAACCAGATCTACTGAAATGCCTCGTTTACAGTCTCAGGTCCACCAGTGCCCCAGATGTAAAAAAAAGACTTTCACTCTCATTAAGTTGATCCAACATGTGGGTCTTGCTCATGCCCACGAGGCTGGCTTCTCAATCACTTGTGGACTCAATGACTGTCAATCCACTTTTTCTAACTACCCATCTTTCAGATGTCATGTTAATAGAAAACATAGAGCTTGCATTTTACCTCCTGCTAGTGATGGGGCTAGTGAGGAGCCTGGTAGTGATAACTTTGCCTCTGAAGATGATGATGATGATATGTCTGATTATAATGCAGATGCAGATGTTCAATCCCCCCCCCCTAGTATGGAACCCCTGTTATCCAACTTCAAAGCAAATCTTTGTAGCTTCATCCTAAAATGCAGGGGAAAAGACAATTTACCTGAATCTGTTCAAGAGATACTGAATGATGTAAACTTTTTATTTTGTTTCTTTAAGGAGAATTACGATGCATTTTTATCTTATCATCTAAAAGAAAATGGCTTTGATGTTGAGGGATGTCCTGAACTTAAGCAGGTTTTGGAGTCGAATGATTTTTTTGAGGAAGCGTCAAAAGAGTTCTCTTCTCACTTCAAATTGAAAGAGTACTGCAAGTCAAGATTAGACTTGACTCAACCAGTTCAATACACTTTTGAGAGGTTCCACAGGTCATAAAATAGGTAGCTTCTCCTATGTTCCCATTTCACAATTCTTAAGAAAATATTGTTCCCATGAGGATGTGTGGGATGACATAGTATCTGAAAAGAGAAAAGATGAACAGGTCTTCACAGACTTTACTGATGGAGTGTACTATAAGGAGCATCCTGTCTTTAGAGATTATCCAAATGCATTGAGACTGCATTTTTATGAGGACGAATTTGAGGTAGTAAACCCTTTGGGTTCAAAAAAGACGAAACACAAACTCTGCGCCTTCTACTATACTGTAGGTAATGTACATGGAAGATATAGGTCTCAAGTGAAGCATATTCATTTAGCATTACTGGTGCGCTATAGCTTCATAAAGCAATGTGGTTTAGAAGTTATCCTCAAGCCACTGCTGGATGACCTCAAAGTACTCTCAACGGATGGATTCAGTCTCACCGTTAGTGGGGTTGAACAGAATGTCCATGTGGCTCTAGCTACCTTTTCTGGGGATAATCTTTCAGCTCACATGATTGGTGGGTTCAGTATGTCATTTAGCTCAGGAAGAGTTTGTAGACACTGTATGGGAACATATACAGATATAAAAGAGAAATTTCAGGAAAATAATTATGTTTTAAGAACATCTGAGGTTCACCAGTATCACCTGGAATGTATCCAGCAAAATCCTGCCAGTAAAGCAACTTATGGGGTAGACTCTAGTTGTCCATTTGATGTGCTTCCCTATTTTGATGTTACTAAGTCCTTTCCTCCAGACGTAATGCATGACATGTTGGAAGGTGTCATACCTTTAGTTTTGAAACTAGTTCTGTGCCAGGCTCATAGAGAGAAACATATTAGCATTCAAGAGGTAAACGAAGAGCTGCAGAGAATAACAATAGGTCAAAATGATAGAGTGAATAAGCCGGTACAGTTGTCTGAAAAACTATTCCAAAAAGAAGCATTGTGGGCTCAGCATCTCAAAAATTGTGTCTTTTTAGAATACTTCCTTTTTTGACCGCACACCGTATTCCTCCAGAGAGTCCATATTGGCATGTGTACCTGTTGTGTAGAGAATTTGTAGGTATTGTTCTTGCGCCAACGGTGAGAAGAGAGAACCTTCCTCTCTTGGATATACTTGTCCAAGACTTTTTGACTCAGTTGAAAGCTGTATTTAGTGATGTTATTACTCCGAATTGCCATTATCTAATACATTATTCTAGATTAATCTCAATGTTTGGGCCTCTTCGTCCTCTCTGGTGCATGAGATATGAAGGCAAGCACCAATATTTTAAGAATATTGCAAGTAGTTGTCGTAATTTTATCAATATAGCTTCCACACTGAGCACTCCTCCTCTCTCCTCCTACTCTCTCCTTCCCTCCTACTCTCCTCCCCTTCCTCTCCTACTCTCCTCCCACTCTCTCCTCTCCTCCCCCTCCTCTCTCCTCCCCTCCTACTCTCTCTTCCCCCCTCCTCTCTTCTCCCCTCCTTCTCTCTCCTCCTCTCCTTGTTCTGTACCCAGCTCATAGAGAGAAACAGAATGGTGCTGTGTTTTGATGTGTATATATATACATTTTTTATCCTTTTCGTATTTGGAGCACTGTTAATTCTGTCCATGCAGCCATGAATCTAAAACCGCCATGAATTTTCATTAAAGTTTGTATTGTAAGTTACGATTGTGGTATGGGGAGTTATTTACTTTCAAGTATTTTAATTTGTACAGTTTAACATGTTTGAATGAAGAATGAAAGCAAAAGGCAATGTTTTTAACAATGACATTTTTGCCACATTATAGGTACAATTGCCTCCTCGCTGGGGTGGTACCCCTAAAGAGAACAAAGTCGTACCATCTAAAGGGGTACCACTTTGTACCAGTGGAGTAACTCTTGAAAAGGTACCATTTCTGTACCCCGAGGGTACCACTCCAGCGACGTGCCATTTGTACCCTTGAAGGTACAAACTGAAGGGATACTACTTTGTACCTATTAATAAGGTACCAAATGGTACCCCGAGGGTACCACTCCAGCGACGAGCCATTTGTACCCTTGAAGGTACAAACTGAAGGGATACTACTTTGTACCTATTAATACTACTACTTTCACCGTTAGGGGTCGCCACAGCGGATCATCCGTAATTTATGATCCGCATATTTGATTTGGCAAAGATTTTACGCCGGATGCCCTTCCTGACGCAACCCTCCCCATTTGTCCGGGCTTGGGACCGGCACTAAGGATGGCTTGTGCGTCCTCAGTGACTGGGTTACTTTGTACCTATTAATAAGGTACCAAAATGGTACCCCGAGGGTACCACTCCAGCGACGAGCCATTTGTACCCTTAAAGGTACAAACTGACGGGGTACTTCTTTGTACCTATTTATAAGGTACCAAAATGGTACCCGTATAGGGTACTGCTCCAGCGCCGAGCATTTGTACCTTTTTTCTTTAACTTTTTGGCACCTTTATTTCTGAGAGTGTACGTGTCTGTGTGCGTGTCTGTTTGCACGTGTGTGTGCATGTCTGATTATGTTTTTACACTTGTGTGTGTGCATGCGTGTGTGCATGTCTGCTTGTGTGTGCATGTCTGGTAGTGTGTGCATGTCTTTGTGTGAGTGTGTTTTTGTGTGCGTGCGTGCATGTCTGTTTATGTGTTTTACAAGTGTGTGCATGTCTGGTTGTGTGTGTGTGTGTGTATGAGTGTGCATGTCTTTGTGTGTGTGCATGTCTGTTTGTGTGTGTGCATGTCTGTTCGTGTGTGTGTGTGCATGTCTGTGTGTGAGTGCATGTACGTGTCTGTGTGTGCGTGCGCGTGTCTGTTTACACGTGTGCATGTGTGTGTGCGTGTGGGTGCATGTCTGTTTCTGTGCGTGACTATGTGCATGTCTGTGTGTGTGCGTGTGTCTTTGTGTATGTATGTGTGTGCTTGTCTGTGTAACCCTGTGGTTAAATTATAGGCCTTAGATATATTATATTGCACTATTAGATAAGAGTTTGGCCTATGTTTGTTATTTTGTATACCTTTTGAATATGAATATATTATATTGTTGATATTGTTCTGCAAAACAGTTGTTTACCAATGTGAAATGCATTTACTTTAGTGTTGAAACCTACCATTGTTGTGATTGGTTGGCTGTGGAGAGAATACCTTACCTTGAATGTGATTGGTTGAGAGGGCAGCGGAAAACGTCAGCACGAGCAGACTGGACTGGGAGAAAGAGGTCTCTCGTCCCTGGTGTGAGCAACGGAGCAGTTTGATGTCGAGTTGTTATATGCTATTTTGCGGTGAGAGAAATGTAATTGAAGTTTAGTGAACAGTGATGTGTGCGGGTGTGTGACCGAGACCCATCCCGGGAACTGTTTGTGTGGATTTGGGAGACAAACTGACTACTCGTCAGTCCCATATGTGGACCCAGCGACGTTACGGAGCGAGCTAGCCAGTCGGTGTTTGTTGCTAGCACAGCAAGACGGGCAAATGGACTGGATGCGGTAAGGGGCTCGCCCCACAGTGAGTCGGGCCGTCTTCTAGTTTAGCAAAGTAACGTTATCAGTTACAGTGTAGTGGTGTGTTCATGCGACCATCGAGGAACGCAGAAGGAGTCGTCTGTTGCCGTGTTGGGCTGCCGAGGCGAGCACACGGTTCGACTGTGAGATGGTGCTAACGGCTAACTAGCCAGTTAGCTAGGATGGCTGCCGGCCTGACGTTCGCTGCTGCACTGAGATGAAGAGGAGCATTCATTGTGAGTACAAGCCGGATGTGCGGGCTTCCAAGGGGAGCAAAGAGGGCTGTTTAGGTTCCCAACGTACCCGATAAAGAAACAGGGCTGCAACTGGGGGTTGACTTTCTTTTATTTTTATTGCCGGCTTAGTTATAGGGTTGTTGAGCTGTATACTAATGTGTTGGTCTGATTCATTTGTGTGTATATGAATGCAGATGCTTGTTAGCCCTTGAGGCTTATTACTTTCATTCATTCTAATAATTATTACTCATAATACATTTGTATATATAATTCTATGTACCTGTGTGAGTGTGGATTATTCATGTGTGTTTATTCCTGTGGTGTCTAGGCTATGGTAAGTGACATGTTGAGACAACCTTAAAGGGCTAGTCCACCTTTTTACTGGAAGTAACCTAGTGACACCCAGAGATGTGTAGACCATAGTATATAACCTTAAAGGGCTAATACACCACATTTTAGAACCTTAAAGGGCTAGTCCACCGTTTTAATATAAGTTACTCGGTGACACATTGAGGTGTCTAGACCATGTTAGATTGCCTTAAAGGGGTCATATGCCATATTTAAGCGCCTTAAAGGGGTAGTCAACCTTTTTAGTTGGAGTTACCAGATGACACTGTAAGACATTTAGAGCCTTTAGAACATACTTTAAACACATAAAAAGCGAAGTTACCATAATTCAGTAGTTTATTGGATACCGAGTTGTATAGAGAACTCAGGAGCGTTGTCCTTGACAGTTAAAAGGGATAGATAGAGCTACATCTGTTTGTGTATGTGAATCTGTGTGTGTGAGTGTGCATGTCTTTGTCTGTGTGTGCATGTTTGTTTGTTTGTGTGTGTGTGCATGTTTGTTTGTGTATGTCTGTGTGCTTGTGTTCCTTTTTATGTCGGGTTTTGTGTTTGTGTGTATATGCATGTTTGTGTGTGTGCGAGCGTGTGTGTGAGTGCATGTCTGTTTGTGTGCGCGTGTGTGTGTCTGTTTGTACTTGGGTGCGTGTGTTTTTTTGAGTGTGCATGTCTATGTGATGTCTGTGTGCATGTCTGTTTGTGTGTATGCGTGTCTCTTTGTGTGCATGTATGTTTTTGTGTGTGTGTGCATGTCTGTGAGCGTGCGTGTGTACGTGTCTGTGTGCATGTCTGTTTTGTGTGTTTACATTTGTGTGTGTTTGCACGTGTCTATGTGTCTGTTTTGTGTGTGTGCATGTCTGTGTGCATGTCTGTGTGTGCATGTATTTTTTGTTTGCGTGTGTTTGTGGGCATGTCTGTTTGTGTGTGCATCTGTATGTCTGTGTGCATGTCTGTATTTGTGTTTTTACGTATGTGTGCGTGCGTGCGTGTGTGCACGCCTGTTTGTGTGTGTGCATGTCTGTTTGTGTGTAGGTGTGTGTGCATGTCCCTTTTTGTGTGTGTGCATGTTTTTGTGTGTATGCATGTCTGTTTGTGTGTGTGTGCGTGATTGCACGTGTGTTTGTGTGTGCATGCGTGTGTGTACGTGTCTGCTTGTGTTGTGTGTGTGCATGTCTGTTTGTGTTTGCGGGCGTGTGTGTGCATGTCTGTGTGCGTGATTGTGTTTGTGCATGTCTGTGTGTGCGCGTATTTTTGTGTGTGTGCATGTTTGTGTGCGCATGTGTGTGTAACCCACATGATTACATGTACCCTGTGACATATGTAAGTTCCACTAGTAGCCTCTAGGAGGCACACGAGCTACAGAGTTTAAACCATAACAAACAACCATCAACAGTAGAGAAGAGAGCGTGAATCTGACGAGAGAAAGACTGGAAGAGAAGAGAAATTCCGGATATTTTGAAATACGGACAACTTTGACTACGGTTACTTGAATTACGGATATTTGAACTACGGATATTTGAACTACAGGACATTTGAACTACGACATAAAGATCCCCCCCACGAAGCTTCATTGGTGAGCCGCTAGCCAAAGCTAAAAGTAAGCAGCTTTCTGTGTTCCATGTAATCATAGCCATTTACGTAGGATATCTTGATTTTATCCAAAGACAGATTATCTCCTGTTGAAGGAAGAAGGAAGACTCTTGTCTCTTGTGCGTTGTACGCTGCTGGAATCCTGGTAAGACTTTAAAATCTTGAAATCTAAAGAGTGACAGTTTTCGATTGGTTGCTAAGCTAAGCTAACCCAGCTAAAACGTATATCTATGATGAAGAGGAGAATAATAGAGTACCTACAGAAACTACAGAAAGGAGGAACCATTGATCGGATACAATACCACAAGATAACATTCCATGCATATATGCACTCCCTAAGATCCATAAAGATGGAACCCCCCTCAGGCCCATCATCAGCAGCATCAACTCGGTCACGTACAACATTGCCAAACATATAGCAAATATCTTGACCCCTTTAGTGGGCGAAACACCTCACCATATCCAAAACTCCATTGACTTCGTGGACAAGGTCGAAGGCGTAAAACTGGAACCGGATGAAACCATGGTATCCTACAACGTAACCTCGTTATTCACCTGCATCCCAACCATGGAGGCTTTGGAAACTGTGACGCAACGTTTGCTACGGGACCAACCTCAGCCCAGACCAGATTTGCCAACTACTGGACCTTTGCCTGAACACTACATATTTCCAATTCAGGGGCCAGTTTTACAGACAGAAACACAGCTGTGCAATGGGCTCACCAGTATCGCCCATTGTGCCCAACTTATACACTCACCGGCCACTTTATTAGGCACACCTGTCCAACTGCTCATTAATGCAAATTTCTAATCAGCCAATCACATGGCAGCAACTCAATGCATTTAGGCATGTAGACATGGTCAAGACGATCTGCTGCAGTTCAAACCGAACATCAGAATGGGGAAGAAAGGTGATTTAAGTGACCTTGAACGTGGCATGGTTGTTGGTGCCAGATGGGCTGGTCTGAGTATTTCAGAAACTGCTGATCTACTGGGATTTTCGTGCACAACCATCTCTAGGGTTTACAGAGACTGGTCCGAAAAAGAGAAAATTTCCGGTGAGCGGCAGTTCTGTGGGCGAAAATGTCTTGTTGATGCCAGAGGTCGGAGGAGAATAGCCAGACTGGTTCGAGCTGATAGAAAGGCAACAGTAACTCAAATAACCACTCATTACAACCGAGGTATGCAGAAGAGCATCTCTGAACGCACAACACGTCGAACCTTGAGGCAGATGGGCTACAGCAGCAGAAGACCACACCGGGTGCCACTCCTGTCAGCTAAGAACAGGAAACTGAGGCTACAATTCGCACAGGCTCACCAAAATTGGACAATAGAAGATTGGAAAAACGTTGCCTGGTCTGATGAGTCTCGATTTCTGCTGTGACATTCGGATGGTAGGGTCAGAATTTGGCGTCAACAACATGAAAGCATGGATCCATCCTGCCTTGTATCAACGGTTCAGGCTGGTGGTGGTGGTGTAATGGTGTGGGGGATATTTTCTTGGCACACTTTGGGCCCCTTAGTACCAATTGAGCATCGTGTCAACGCCACAGCCTACCTGAGTATTGTTGCTGACCATGTCCATCCCTTTATGACCACAGTGTTCCCATCTTCTGATGGCTACTTCCAGCAGGATAACGCGCCATGTCATAAAGCTCGAATCATCTCAGACTGGTTTCTTGAACATGACAATGAGTTCACTGTACTCAAATGGCCTCCACAGTCACCAGATCTCAATCCAGTAGAGCACCTTTGGGATGTGGTGGACCGGGAGACTCGCATCATGGATGTGCAGCCGACAAATCTGCAGCAACTGCGTGATGCTATCATGTCAATATGGACCAAACTCTCTGAGGAATTTTTCCAGTACCTTGTTGAATCTGTGCCACGAAGGATTAAGGCAGTTCTGAAGGCAAAAGGGGGTCCAACCCGGTACTAGCAAGGTGTACCTAATAAAGTGGCCAGTGAGTGTATATGGAAGAGATAGAACACAGGGCCCTGAACTCCTTCAGAGGAACACCTCCGAGCCACTGGTTCATGTATGTGGACGACACATGGGTCAAAATCCAAACACAAGAGATGCAAGCGTTTACCAAACACATCAACTCAGTGGACAAGAACATTAAGTTCACAAGGGAAGACGTAAAGAACAACAGTTTGCCCTTCTTGGACTGTGACGTCCACATTGGGGAAGACAGGAGCCTCCACATTGGGGTTTACAGGAAACCTACACACACAGACCAATATCTACTTTTCGACTCACACCACCCGCTGGAACACAAACTAAGTGTCATCAGAACTTTGCAACACAGAGCTGACAATGTGCCCAGCAGCACTGAGGCCCAACGAGAAGAACACAAACACCTGAGGGGAGCTTTAAAAACCTGCGGCTACCCCAGTTGGACCTTTGTGAAAACTGCAACACGTTCCAAAAAGACCAACCAGGTGAGCGAGGAGGAGAAAAGGAACAGAAGGAATAGCACAGTCATCCCGTATGTTTCCGGAGTCTCCGAGAAACTCAGGAAAATTTTCAACAAACACCGCATCCCGGTATACTTCAAACCCAGCAACACACTCCGACAAAGACTGGTTCATCCCAAAGACCGTGTACCACACACCCGGAAAAGCAATCTGGTATATGCCGTACAATGCAATGAGGATTACACTGACCTACACTACCGTTCAAAAGTTTGGGATCACCCAAACAATTTTGTGTTTTCCATGAAAAGTCACACTTATTCACCACCATATGTTGTGAAATGAATAGAAAATAGAGTCAAGACATTGACAAGGTTAGAAATAACGATTTGTATTTGAAATAAGATTTTTTTTACATCAAACTTTGCTTTCGTCAAAGAATCCTCCATTTGCAGCAATTACAGCATTGCAGACCTTTGGCATTCTAGCTGTTAATTTGTTGAGGTAATCTGGAGAAATTGCACCCCACGCTTCCAGAAGCAGCTCCCACAAGTTGGATTGGTTGGATGGGCACTTCTTTGAGCAGATTGAGTTTCTGGAGCATCACATTTGTGGGGTCAATTAAACGCTCAAAATGGCCAGAAAAAGAGAACTTTCATCTGAAACTCGACAGTCTATTCTTGTTCTTAGAAATGAAGGCTATTCCATGCGAGAAATTGCTAAGAAATTGAAGATTTCCTACACCGGTGTGTACTACTCCCTTCAGAGGACAGCACAAACAGGCTCTAACCAGAGTAGAAAAAGAAGTGGGAGGCCGCGTTGCACAACTGAGCAAGAAGATAAGTACATTAGAGTCTCTAGTTTGAGAAACAGACGCCTCACAGGTCCCCAACTGGCATCTTCATTAAATAGTACCTGTTAGAGCCTGTTTGTGCTGTCCTCTGAAGGGAGTAGTACACACCGGTGTAGGAAATCTTCAATTTCTTAGCAATTTCTCGCATGGAATAGCCTTCATTTCTAAGAACAAGAATAGACTGTCGAGTTTCAGATGAAAGTTCTCTTTTTCTGGCCATTTTGAGCGTTTAATTGACCCCACAAATGTGATGCTCCAGAAACTCAATCTGCTCAAAGAAGTGCCCATCCAACCAATCCAACTTGTGGGAGCTGCTTCTGGAAGCGTGGGGTGCAATTTCTCCAGATTACCTCAACAAATTAACAGCTAGAATGCCAAAGGTCTGCAATGCTGTAATTGCTGCAAATGGAGGATTCTTTAACGAAAGCAAAGTTTGATGTAAAAAAAATCTTATTTCAAATAAAAATCATTATTTCTAACCTTGTCAATGTCTTGACTCTATTTTCTATTCATTTCACAACATATGGTGGTGAATAAGTGTGACTTTTCATGGAAAACACGAAATTGTTTGGGTGATCCCAAACTTTTGAACGGTAGTGTATACATAGGAGAAACCAAACAACCACTACACAACCGGATGGCCCAACACAGAAGGCCAAGCTCCTCAGGACAAGACTCAGCAGTCTACCTACACCTAAAGGAGAAGACACACTCCTTCGAGGACAGCAATGTACACATTTTGGACAGAGAAGATAGATGGTTTGAAAGAGGGGTGAAGGAAGCCATCTATGCAAAACTGAAAAAACCATCTCTCAACAGAGGAGGAGGTCTGCGACACCACCTATCTCCCACTTACAATGCCGTCCTTTCATCTCTACCCAGAAGACTCAAGAAGCCTAGCCTCCAAGAACAACAATCAGTCACTAACTGCTCCAACGACTCTCATGACCACTGAACAATGAAGTCGAAAGTAACACCCCCAATGACCGTCGCTGCTAAACAAATGCAAATCAATAGCTCTGATGGCGACGGGCGCGGACATCGGAGCACAGGAGAGCCACGCATATCAATAGCTCCGATAACGACGGGCGCGGCCATAACATCGGTACACAAAAGAGCCACTCATATCTATGGCTATGTTAGCGACGGGCGTTGGTAAACATCTGATCACAAAGATCCACGCATATCAACAGCTCTGACAATGACTCCTAGAGGATAAATACTGAGTCTCATCACCAGCCAGTCAGAGTAGCTTGGTCTAGTCAGAAAGGCACGAACTGAGGAAGCCTCTTGGATGAAAGGTGAAACGTCTTCACGGATATATACCAAGTCCAGTTGCACTTGATTCAACTCCTTTGGATAACCATGACCTGGATGAATGAGAACATTCACAGACACAAACCCTAACAGTACGAACTGACCATGACGACCCCAGCCGGCACAGAGAGCGTACCGACCAGTCCGGTCCAAGCAGCTCTCATCGGACAGATCCAAATGACCAACTTCCACACCCAGCAGCTAGAGGCGGCCCCTGTTGCAGGAGGGATCTTCAGACTCAGGTCCAGCCCCTCCAGGCCTCTGTGGGTAACCTGACGAGCCAGCAGGCGGCGTTGGCGAGTCAACAGGCAGAGATCCTGCGGCAGTTGCAGACCATCACGGCGGCTGTCACCACCCAGCCGCCGGGCCAGCCTGCCCCTGGAGTCATGGGTAACCCGCCCCCTGGGCCCGCTGCCCCAGTTAACCCTGTGAGGCTCAACCCAGTTCCCCGGGAGCCCTGCCTCTCCAGTCCACGACCATTTGATGGCGACTTTGAGACCTGTGCCACGTTCATCATGCAGTGTGAGCTGGTCTTCCGGCACCAACCCAGCATGTTCACGTCTGATGCTGCCAGTGTCGCTTACGTGACCAATCTGCTCACAGGCCGAGCAGCTCAGTGGGCCACTGCTTCCTGGTCCATGAGGGCCAGTTTCTGCCTCACCTACGGGGACTTTGTGGCCGAACTACGGAAGGTTTTCCACCATCCAGTGTGTGGCCAGGACCCTGGTGCTCGGCCGAGCAGTATCCAGCAGGGCAGTGGCAGTGTCAAAGGTGGAGTTGAGGCTGGCCACAGCTGAGAGCGGCTGGAACGACCAATCCCTTCGGGTCAGCTTCCGGAGAGGTCTCAGCGAAGCTGTCAAGGACCAGCTAGCCACCCGGGAGGAACCCACCTCCCTCGATGACCTGATCAAACTCGCCATCTGCATCGATGGATGCTTCCGGGAGAGGAGGCGCGAGCGAGCCCTGCGTGGATCCCCGTCCATTCCCCAGTTGTCCAGCACTCCTAACAGGACCCCTACTCCTGCTTGCCCCACTTTCCCTGTGGCCGTTTCTCCCCCCGCGCCCCAGACCACGACGGGGGAGGAACCTATGCAGCTGGGGGGCACGCGCCTTAGTTCGGCCGAACGGGAGGCCCGGTTCAAGGCGGGTCAATGCCTCTACTGTGGCCAGAAGGGACATCTGATCAGCGGTTGCTCCACTCGGTCACAAGACTAGGCTCACTGGGGCCCCGGGAGATCCTAGCTAGCTGCCTTTCCTGTTCCTGCTGTCCTGCCCCACAGAACCATCTGGTTAGCGTTACCCTGGCCTGGGCTGACCAGCGGCTCACGGTGGGCGCACTCCTCGACTCGGGAGCTGATGAGTGTTTCCTGGACTCGGAGTTTGCTGCCCAGGCTAAAATCCCGCTAGAGACGCTGGACAAGCCCATGGAGGCCTTCGCGCTGGACGAGCGTCACCCAACGCATCCACCCTGTCTCTCTTACCATAGCAGGGAACCATGTGGAGAGACTTCGCTTCTTCATCATCCAGTCCCCGTTAGTCCCTGTGATCCTAGGGCGCCCCAGTTTTGTGCAGCATGAGCCACACATCGCCTGGGCCTCCGGTACCATCATGGAGTGGAGCTCCTCCTGTCATGCCCAATGTCTCCAGGCTGCTCCCGTCCCGTCCCCCCGACGTGCCCCTTGTGCCCCACCTCCCGACCTCTCCTCTGTTCCCTCTGAGTACCATGAGCTAGGTGAGATTTTCAGCAAGACCCAGGCCCAATCTCTTCCTCCTCATCAGCTGCGATGGACGAGTACATCTCCGAGTCCTTGGCAGCGGGGCTCATTCGGCCCTCGTCCTCTCAGGTGGCAGCTGGATTCTTTTTGGTGAAAAAGAAGGGCGGGGGCCTCCGACCCTGCATTGACTATCGCCAACTCAATGAGATAACCGTCAAGAACAAGTACCCCCTTCCCCTCATGAGTTCCACCCTTGAGCCCCTCATCCAGGCTACAGTCTTCACTAAGCTGGACCTCCGGTGTGCCTATCATCTGGTCCGGATCCGGAAGGGGGACGAGTGGAAGACAGCCTTTGAGTGCCTCCTGGTCATGCCGTTCGGCCTCACCAACGCCCCGGTGGTATTCCAGGCTCTCATGAATGACATTCTCCGCGACATGCTCGATGGGTTTGTTGTGGTCTACCTCGATGACATCCTCATCTTCTCCAGGACCCTCGAGGAACATGTCCAGCATGTCCGCCGGGTACTCAAATGTCTCCTCCGGAACCGGCTCTTCGTCAAGGCAGAGAAGTGCCGGTTCCATTCCCCTTCCGTTGACTACCTGGGCTTAGTCGTTGAGAGGGCACAGACCCGGGCCGACCCCCGCAAGATCCAGGCTGTGGTGGACTGGCCCGATCCCACATCCCGGAAGAATCACAGAGCTTCCTCGGGTTTGCGAACTTCTATAGGAGGTTCATCAGGAACTACAGCTGCGTGGCAGAACCTCTCACCAGGCTGACCGCCCCCTCCCAGCCGTTCATCTGGTCCCCGGCTGCCCGCTCTGCGTTCCAGTCCCTCAAGGAGAGGTTCACCAGCGCCCCGGTCCTGCACCACCCTGACCCCAAGAGGCAGTTCACCATAGAGGTGGACGCTTCGGACACCGGGTTGGGGGCTGTCCTCTCCCAGCGGTCAGCGTCTGACCAGAAGGTCCATCCATGCGCCTTCTTCTCTCGCCGGTTCCTCCCCGCCGAGGAGAACTATGATGTCGGGAACCGAGAGCTGCTGGCAGTGGTGGCTGCTCTGGAGGAGTGGCGCCATTGGCTGGAGGGGGCGGAACAGCCGTTCACCATCTGGACTGACCAGAAGAACTTGACGTTCATCCGAGCAACCAAGCGTCTCAATTGGTCGGCAAGCACGGTGGGCCAGCTTCCTCAGTTGGTTTGACTTCACGCTGACTTATCGCCCCGGAGGGAGCCATCTACAGAGGAGCCGGCTCCCATCCTTTCTGAGGCCAGGGTGGTTGGCATGGTTGCCTGGGGCATCGAGAACGTGGTCAGGCAGGTGTTGCGCTCCCATCCCACCCCGAGCCACGTGTCTCCACGCCGTCTGTTCGTCCCGGACTCAGTCCGGTCCCGGGTTCTTCAGTGGGGCCATGCCAGTCAGTTTGCTTGCCACCCGGGTGTCCACCGCACCTTCGCCTTCCTGGCTCGACGTTTCTGGTGGCCCACCATGAGGATTGACGTCAGGGACTTCGTAAGGGCCTGCTCCGTCTGTGCTTGCAGCAAGGCCTCTCACCAGGCACCCGCGGGTCCGCTGCAGCCCCTCCCAACTCCAAGCCGGCCCTGGTCCAATGTGGCATTGGATTTTGTCTCCGGACTGCCTCCCTCCCAGGGTAACACTGTGATCCTGACAGTGGTGGACCGCTTCAGTAAGGGAGTGCACCTGGTGGCCCTCCGCAAACTCCCATCGGCTTCTGACATGGCGGACCTCCTGACGAGCCACGTGTTCCGTCTCCACGGCCTTCCCCAGGACGTCGTCTCGGACCGAGGGCCCCAGTTCATCTCCCAGGTATGGTGGGCTTTTTGTAAGGGGTTGGGTGCCTCTGTTAGTCTCTCCTCTGGATATCAACCACAGACTAATGGGCAGACGGAGAGGATGAACCAGAGCGTGGAGTCTGCCCTCCGGTGCGTGGCCGCCAAGAAGCCCAGCTCCTGGAGCCGGTTCCTCCCCTGGGTCGAGTATGCCATCAACTCCCTGGTCAGCTCTGCCACCGGCCTCTCACCTTTTGAGGTGTCCCTGGGCTACCAGCCGCCTCTCTTTGCTGTGCAGGTGTCGGAAGTGGCAGTTCCCTCCGTGCAGGCCCATCTGAACTGGTGTCATCGCGTCTGGGATGTGACCAGAACTGCTCTGCTCCGGGCAGCTGAGCGCGCCAGTCGAGGAGCCAACCGACACCGGTCCCCAGCGCCTACGTACCAACCAGGCCAGAGGGTGTGGCTGTCCTCGAAGGACCTCCCGCTTCAGTTCACCGCGAAGAAGCTGAACCCCTGGTTTGTCGGGCCCTTTGAGATCAGGAAGGTGCTCAGTCCCACGGCGGTGAGTCTTAAGCTTCCGGCTTTATTGAAGATCCATCCTGTTTTTCATGTGTCTCGGGTTAAGCCTGTCTCCCACAGTCCTCTGATGCCTCCGGCCCCAGCTCCGCCTCCCCCTGAGATCGTGGATGGGCACACCCAGTGGAAGGTCCGCCGGCTGCTGGACGTCCGGTGTCGAGGACGGGGGTTCCAGTATTTGGTGGACTGGGAGGGCTACGGTCTGGAGGAACGTAGCTGGGTCTCCCGCCAGCTCATCCTGGACCCTGCTCACTCTGGGCAAGTCGCGTGGTGGCTCCCGTGGAGTTGAGGGTACTGTTACGGCTCCCTACCCCGCGCCGTGGCCCGCCCACCCTGCGCCGGAAGTCAATCAGCCCATCAGGGCCGGGCTTAGTCGTCAGTGCTGGGCTTAAATTTGCTGGTCTCCCAGCGCCCGTTGTCAGTTCGTGCCGTAACTTCTTCGCAGGAGTGGTTACTCTTCCCTCCCGGTGCATTTCTCTCTGAGTTTATCTCAGCCCTTGGTTTCCTTTTTTCTTTTTGAAGTTTCCCTGTTGAGGTATCCTGCCGTGTTCCCAGTTTGGATTTACCCGTGAGTTTTTCGTGGACTTCCTGTTTTCTTAGTCGCTCATTGCCTCCTGTTTGCCCGTTGTATGAGCAAGTAATAAAGTATGCCCGTTTCGGCTAATTCCATCTCTGCCTGGTGTCGTGCGCTTGGGGTCTTCCACAAACCCCAACAGGATTGCCCCCATCATCGTCCTGGATTTGGATTCATCATCATCGCCCTCTACATTAACTTGCTCCTGTGATTGTGGTAGGATCTGGACATTGCACCTTGCACAAATTGGAAGACTGAATCATTCCCCCTTTTCTTTTCTTTATTCTTTTCTTTGATTTGTTAATGTAGAATATGGTAATACATTAGAAAAGTATAAAATAGAATATAGATAGATATAGACAATAAATAGAATATTAGGAAGAACTTTTAAAAAGTATAATAGAGTAAAAAAAATATATATATATATATATATATATATATATATATATATATATATATAATATAACACATCTCATTTAGTGTTGATATTGAAATAACTTGACCTTGAACTGTTGAAATAAATTGTTTTTATGTTGGAAACTATACCCACGAGTGTGTGTGTTGTCTTTGGGGTGAGTACTAGAATCTGGTCTAGAAAAAAACCTACACCAATCTCCACTGAACTTCGACATTAGACTGTAGACTGTCCCTGCGCAAGCATAGGCCCATTCCCCTGTCGTGCAGGTTACATGTGCATGTCTGTTTGTGTTTGTGTGTGTGTGTGTGTGTTTGTGTGTGTGGGTGCGCGTCTTTTTGTGTTTGTTTGTGCATGTATGTGTGTTTGTGTGATATGTATGCATGTGTGTTTGTGTGTGTGAGTGCATGTCTGTTTGTGTGTGCATGCGTGTCTGTGTGCATGTGTGTTTGTGTGCATGTCTGTGTGTTTGTGTGTGTGTGTGCATGCCTGTGCATGTCTATGTGTGGGCGTGCGTGCTGGTACGTGTCTGTTTGTGTGCGTGTGTATGTGTGTGTGTGTGCATGTCGGTTAGGGTGTGTGGGTGATTGTGTGTGCATGTCTGTGTGTTTGTGTGTGTGCATGCCTGTACATGTCTATGTGTGGGCGTGCGTGCGTGTATGTGTCTGTTTGTGTGTGTATGTCTGTTTATGTGCGTGTGTGTATGTGTGTGTGCGTGTCGGTTTGGGTGTGCGTGTTTGTGTGTGCATGTCTGTTTGTTTGTATGTGCATGTCTGTTTTCGTGCGTGCGTGTGTTCGTGTGTGTGTGTGTTTGTGTGTGTGTGAGACAACCATCTCTAGGGTTTACAGAGAATGGTCCGAAAAAGAGAAAATATCCAGTGAGCAGCAGTTCTGTGGGCGAAAATGCCTTGTTGATGCCAGAGGTCAGAGGAGAATGGCCAGACTGGTTCGAGCTGATAGAAAGGCAACAGTAACTCAAATAACCACTCATTACAACCGAGGTATGCAGAAGAGCATCTCTGAACGCACAACACGTCGAACCTTGAGGCAGATGGGCTACAGCAGCAGAAGACCACACCGGGTGCCACTCCTGTCAGCTAAGAACAGGAAACTGAGGCTACAATTCGCACAGGCTCACCAAAATTGGACAATAGAAGATTGGAAAAACGTTGCCTGGTCTGATGAGTCTCGATTTCTGCTGCGACATTCGGATGGTAGGGTCAGAATTTGGCGTCAACAACATGAAAGCATGGATCCATCCTGCCTTGTATCAACGGTTCAGGCTGCTGGTGGTGGTGTAATGGTGTGGGGGATATTTTCTTGGCACACTTTGGGCCCCTTAGTACCAATTGAGCATCGTGTCAACGCCACAGCCTACCTGAGTATTGTTGCTGACCATGTCCATCCCTTTATGACCACAGTGTTCCCATCTTCTGATGGCTACTTCCAGCAGGATAACGCGCCATGTCATAAAGCTCGAATCATCTCAGACTGGTTTCTTGAACATGACAATGAGTCCACTGTACTCAAATGGCCTCCACAGTCACCAGATCTCAATCCAATAGAGCACCTTTGGGATGTGGTGGACCGGGAGATTCGCATCATGGATGTGCAGCCGACAAATCTGCAGCAACTGCGTGATGCTATCATGTCAATATGGACCAAACTCTCTGAGGAATGTTTCTAGTACCTTGTTGAATCTATGCCACGAAGGATTAAGGCAGTTCTGAAGGCAAAAAGGGGTCCAACCCGGTACTAGCAAGGTGTACCTAATAAAGTGGCCAGTGAGTGTATTTCAGCCATTGTTGCTGCTTTTTTTTCCATTGTTGCAGCTGCGTTTGCCATTGTTGCTGCTGCCATCCGTGCTGCTGCTGCTGCCATCCGTGTTGCTGCGGCTGCCATCCGTTGCTGCTGCTGCTGCCATTCGTGCTGCTGCCATCCGTGGTGCTGCCATCCGTGCTGCTGCTGCCATCCGTGCTGCCTCTGCCATCTGTGTTGCTGCTGCCATCCGTGCTGCTGCTGCCATCTGTGCTGCCTCTGCCATCCGTGCTGCTGCTGCCATCCGTGTTGCTGCTGCCATCCGTGCTGCCTCTGCCATCCGTGCTGCTGCTGCCATCCATGTTGCTGCTGCTGCCATCCGTGTTGCTGCTGCTGCCATCCGTGTTGCTACTACTGCCATCCGTGTTGCTGCTGCTGCCATCCGTGTTGCTACTGCTGCCATCCGTGCTGCTGCTGCCAACCATGTTGATGCTGCCATCCGTGCTGCTACGTTTGCCGTTGCTGCGTTTGCTGATACATCTCTATCCTAAACACTTTACATGTCAGTACATGTTTTCCCCTTTTAAACCTTCCTCGTCTCTCCACCCCTCTAGGCCAGCAGAGGCCAAAGTGCCCATCTGATATTTGTGGACGAAGTGGGCTTTGTGAGCCCCAAAGTGTTGCTCGCTGCGTTATCCACATCACCAGTCACGTGAGCCATTTCCCATGGCTAACGAAGGTCGCGGACATCAGAGATGACAACGGAGATCAGGCGTCCCACGTCGTCTCTCAGGTCTTCAAATGCAGACATCATGACCACGAGCCAGGCCCCGCCTGCTCGTGCATGGGCATCTACTGTCCACGGCACATCACGGTAGCCGACTAGCTGCGGCAGCTGATGAACACGATCGTACCTACAGGTTTCGAGAGCGAGGTGACCGATGCCAAAACCGACAACACCAACCCTTTCGAGCCCGCGGTAATGAGCAAGTTCCTTGGCAACGTGCTACCACTCTCCTCGTTAAGACAAGTGGTTAGGGCTTACGTGTGTATGGATCCCACTTTAGGCGGTGGCTCCAAGTCCTGCGCAGGAGTATGTACAGACGTGGAATTGGATTCGGGGAAGCTGGTGGTCAGTGTTTTGTGTCGGATTGCGTGTTTAATTCGTGGCTGTGTTGATTTTGTTTGCCCACTCCATAGATTCACTGACATGAGATAAGGCGGCTGTGGCGGCCGAATTGTCGAGAACTCCCATGCCTCGCACCAGCAAGTCTTCGAACAAGTGGCTGTAATCTACTTCTTGGTTCTTGGGCTTCTCAGCCTGAAAACGCTGGGGTCCCAGTCCGAGCAACGATGAGATCATCCCCGCCACGACACTGACACTGTCTACCTCCAACGTGGTTTCGGGGTCGTTCACGGAGCAAGATAGCAGCTGACAAGCCTAGGACCAGAAGCCACACGCGCAGCCTAGCACGGACAGCTCTCGCATCCACGCGGCCATGGCCAACAGTAACACTCTGATGTGACCGCGCCCCGCGGGACCAGCGGCTCTCACGGCCGCGAGATACTTTAGAGGCCTGCCTCGCACCAGCTCGGTTGCAGCGAGCGCAGCCAGGGGACCCGTGTTTGGGCGCCAACTCGCAGAAATCATGCATTTGCTGAGCAGCTCCTGGGGCACTGCGCGGCCTAGCACTAGCTGAATCGGCTCCACCAAATGCGCAGGCAGCTGATCAAAGTTGGAGCCGATTGGCTGCCGGCGCGGGGTGGGCGGGCCATGGCGCGGGTTGAGCCAGCCATAACTTGCTGGTTCTTATTGGGATCTTATTCTAGCTGTAGCTGTCTTATTTTATTTACTTACTTGTCTTATTTACTTATTCTAGCTGTAGCTGTTTTTAACCTAGTGTTCCCTTAAATATCACTTGTTGCCTAGCTGTTTTGACTTAGTTATCCTTTTAGCTTATAAATATCTTCCTTGGTAACTTGCTGTTTGCAGTTTTAATAGTATTGTGTGAGGTTTGATAGAGTTTTACATGAGTGACCAGTTTCTGGGCAATAGGCATCCTTTCAGTGTACCTATTTGGCCATTTGGGTGTTAGGGGGCCAGGGTGTGGCCTGCACTCATGGCAGACAATTAGCAATCAGTGTTCTTTAAATCACTGCTGCTACTTCCAAGCCTCAGGCAAACAAGCCTTGATTGAATGAAGGCTAGAGTAAACAAACGCAAGCGTCATCTGTACTTTGTGGACCTAGTATAGACTGTGTTTCCTTCACATTCTTGTCCTTTCCTCTTCCCGGGGCCTTTCCTCTTCCCGCTCTATCCCACCTCGCTCCCCTCCCCCCGACGAGGTTCTAAACCTCATCACATCCAGTCGCCCCACCACATGCTGCCTTGACCCGGTCCCCTCCCCTCTTTTTCAGTCTATAGCACCTGAACTCCTTCCCTATCTGACCCACCTCACCAACACCTCCCTCCAGGCAGGATGCTTTCCATCTGCCTTCAAGACTGCTAGAGTCACCCCCCTTCTCAAGAAAACATAACTTAACCTCTCTGATGTCAAAAACTACAGACCAGTGTCCCTTCTACCCTTTTTATCCAAAAATTTCGAACGTGCTGTCTTTAACCAACTTTCTTTGTACGTCCACCAGAACAATCTCCTGGACTCCAACCAGTCTGGGTTCAGGGTGGGTCACTCGACAGAGACGGCCCTCCTTGCAGTGACAGAATGCTGCACTCTGCGAGAGCAAACTCTCTCTCCTCTGTCCTGATACTCCTGGACCTGTCAGCTGCCTTTGACACAGTGAACCAGCAGTTCCTCCTCTCTACCCTCAAGGGGCTGGGTGTCACAGGCTCTGCACTCTCAATGTTTGCAACATACCTGACGGGTCGCTCCTACCAGGTGACATGGAGGGGATCTGTGTCGGAGCCTCGCAGACTGACTACAGGCATTCCACAGAGTTCGGTTCTAGGTCCTCTCCTTTTCTCCCTGTACACAACATCCCTGGGTTCTGTTATTCGCCTGCATGACTTCTCTTACCATTGTTATGCCGATGACACCCAGCTGATCCTGTCCTTTCCTCCCTCTGACACACAAGTAGAGACAGGCATTGCTGCGTGCTTGACTGACATCTCGGAGTGGATGGCGACACACCACCTGAAGCTCAATCTGGACAAGACAGAGCTGATGTTCCTCCTGGGGAAAGGTTGCCCACAAGGAGACCTGGCCATCACCATTGACAACACCGTGATGACGATCGGTGGTAAGTATGTACCCTTGTGAAAGTAACCACCCCGATTGCGTGACAGTTCTCCGTTGTGGGTATCCACCCCAGTGAAGGTGGCTGAGGTTGGGGCTGAATCAAAAACCCATTGAGGTAAGGTCCTGGCATGTGGAGTTGCGCTCTGAATGACCTGGGTACTCGGCTCCTGTGCGCAGTTTGTGCTGTGATACGCTGAAGGACTAGGAGATATGGATGTGACCTGGGTACCCGGGTCCTGTATACGGTCCATGCTGGGAAAAGTTGAGGGAGCAGGCGGTATACCTGTGTGCTTTCTTGCGAGTTGGTGGTTTATAACCAGTGGTGGCAAGGTATACGCGTATATATGAGACTGCTCGGGGGGGGAGGGGGGGTTCTGCAAGGTGGAACCTGGACCTGTTATTTTTTAAGATATCGTGTTTGCTGCGAATCTGAGTGCTCTTCGTCCTCGTCGCTAAAACAGAGGTCGGTTTCGGAGAAGCTGTCGTCATCACTGTTGGCTGCAGTGCCTCTCCTCTGACACCAGTTTACGCCTAATTTAGGAGCCCGACGTGCCTCCAGAGCCGCCACCGCCGCAGCTGTATGGTACGTTGGGTCAGGGCTGAAAGGTCTGCCGGCGCGCTGCAGGGCGCTCCCGGGAGCATGAGAGTGAGGCCTTACAGTTTGTGTCATGTACCTCGGGTCTGGGTTATAAGGTTTGTCAATACGCTGTGGGATGCTCCCGGGAGCAGGAGAGGACGGATTTCTAGGTTGTGAGACATGGCTGAGGTTACCTGTAGCAATAACTTGCTCGAGCTTCCGACCATTCCGCTTAGCCTGGATCAGCCGACCGGTTTTGGTCAGCAAACAAGACAGCAGCGTAAGAGTGAAGTCCTGGGTCATGCTCAGGAACTTGGAGAAAGACATACCTGGAAACGAGACGAAACATCAACAAACAAAAGACACCTCAATGTAAAAACAACAAAGGTAGTAGTGTGGCAGGATGAGGAAAAACACAAGAGACGAAGGCGAGTTTGAACTTTATTCCTCAGCTCCAAAACCAAACTGAAAAAGGAAAAACCTTGCACCAGAGAGCCCGGGAACGTAAACCACGCCCCAGCTCACAGCCTTGCTTGGTGTGAGGCATAGCCCCCAGTGGCCGCCACACAGCCTCCCCCCGAACACCCAGAAGGGACTCCTGGAAAGAAAATCAGTTTCTCACTGGAGGCTCAAGCAGCCTGCCATAACGGCTGCGCCGTCCCTCAGCTGAAACAGTAGGTGAAACACAGTCCAATGCCGGCTGACAAGCAGAATGCTGAACCCGTGAAGACACTGCCGGGGTCCTGGAAGGAGGGCGACCCCGACGGGGAACGTGGGCCGGAAACACAACTTCGTTTGCCACCCTGTGCGCCGGTTTAAGCCTATCAAGCGTGACACGCTCCCTACGCCCACCCATATCAGCATTAAAACCTTAGGACCCGTCTCAAGAACCCGAAATTGGCCATCGTATGGGCGTTGGAGGGGCGAGTGGGGAGCAGCATGCCGTACAAAAACAAAACGAGCCGACATGAGCTCCGCAGGCACGAACAACCGCGGAAAACAGTGGTGAACGGGGCCTGGAACCCGAGTGCTGTCGGACAAAAAAGGATAAACGGCCGGACGGGGTCGAGCAGCGGAACTCCCAGGCAAAAATTCCCCAGGGACGCGGAGCGGATGACCGAGCACCAGCTCAGCGGGCGAAGCATCAATGTCCTCCTTAGGAGCCGAACGCAACCCGAGCATAACCCAAGGTAAACGGTCCACCCAGTTACCATCCGAGAGCGCAGCGCTGCCTTGAGCGACCGGTGAAAACGTTCACACAAGCCGTTAGCCTGAGAGTGGTACGCGGTAGTGCCGTGTACCTGCAGTGCAGGTAAGCCGTATGAGCCATAGATACGGAGTTAGCTAGGCTAATAACGAATTATTACGAATAGGCCAATAAATAAAATATAATTGCTTAGCTTATTGTTTAGCTACAAATATATAAGCCATAGATACGTAGTTAGCTAGGCTAATAGCCGGGGACACTATAAGTCAGGAGAGATCACGACTCCTGCTGGAGAAGGCAGATATGTTGATTTTTCTGCAGAAGAACTGTTAGGATAATGTTCTAGGTTCTTGTTTGTTTGAACTTCCGTTAGCCTTTTGCTGTAAAAAATAATTTTTAATATATTTTTTTTCTTTATCTTTATCTACTTTTATTTTTTATCTTATTTGTTGTTGTTGAATGTTGATTATAAAGTCTATAATTCAGACGCATTTAAAACATTGCTGCTGCTGTTGCTGCTGAATTAATAATATTTGTTTATATTTATATAAAGTTATGTAATAGAATAATAAAGCAATGTCGATTCTGTTCTTAATTGTCTTTTTTCTTGCATAATAATAAAAAAGAACCGATAAGAGTATCGATAAAGTACCGAACCGATAAGCAGTACCGATAAGAGTAGTGGTATCGATACAATCCTAACGATACCCATCCCTAACCTGCACACCCAAGGATCTCGCAAGTGCCGACCAAAGCTCTGACACGAACTGGGGGCCCCTGTCTGAGGTGATATCTGACGTAGTGCCGAAACGGGCGACCCAGGAGGAAAGAAACGCGCGTGCAACGTCCGAGGATGTTGTGGATGACAGAGGGACAGCCTTTGGCCACCTGGTGGTCCGATCTACCATTGTGAGCAGGTGCGTAAAAGCCCGTGAAGAAGGTAGAGGGCCCACTAGGTCCACATGCACGTGGTCGAAACGCGTGATTATTTTTCGTACCCGTTTTCCGGGAACTCTGCCTCTGATTGACTAGTACTCGTTGCCGCCGTTGGTTAGGTTGGTTAAGGTTAGGGTTAGGGTGGGGTTAGGGATGGGGTTAGCCAATCAGAGATAGAGTAGGGGCGGGTCTTCCCGGAATCCAGGTGGGAAAAATAATAACGCGAGGCGGAGTTCCCGGAAAACAGGTACGAAAAAAATCACGCGGTCGAAACGTCTGGCCGGGATCGGAAACGGTTCGAGGGGCGACTTAGTGTGCTGGTGGACCTTAGCGCGCTGGCACGCCACACATGCAGCCGCCCACCCCTTGACGTCCTTGCAGAGGCCAGGCCAGACGAACTTGGAACCGACCAACTTCACCGACGCCCAAACTCCAGGGTGCGAGAGGAAGTGAATTGATTCGAAAACTCGACGGCGCCAGGCCACTGGAACAGCGGGGCGGGGACGGCCGGTGGAGACATCGCAGAGGAGGGCAGGACTGCCTTCCTGCAACACAGCATTCTCTAGCTTGAGGCTGGTATGCGTTGACCTAAGGGTTAGGACGTCCGGGTCGCTGGGCTGGTCGGCAGCCATAGCGGAGAAATCCACACCGAGGTGCACAATGACAATAAATTGAATTGAATTGAAAAAATTGAATTGAATTGAAGTCACCGACTTCTCTGCACTGAACTTGAAGTAGGTAACGACATAACAGGAGCGAAGCGGACTTTCATCGTGCTGGGATCTGACTTTACTCCAGAGAGAGAGAGAGAGTCACAAGAAGATCTTCGCTAACAAAGGCAGAGGGTTCATCTAGACTTATTTATAATGCCCCAGCAACGGATGTACCCAAGGATTACTGGAATAAAATACACAAACTTTTATTTAATTTTATTTGGGAGAAGAAAGCTCACCTAATGAAACAGAGTGTGTTGATGAATAAACAATGCTCTGGTGGTATCAATGCATTAGATTTCTCTCCTTTAAATGTGACCTTTAAGATAAACTGGATCAAAGCCTATCTCAAATCCATCCTCCATCTGGAATTTTATACCCTCCTATGTTTTTAATTCTGTTGGTGGTCTACCCTTTTTGTTAAGATGCGACTATGATATTTCCAAGATTCCACTGAAACTTCCAACTTTGCTCTTAATGTATAAGCATAACTTTTCTCCTCATAAATATTTTATATGGAACAATTCGATTTAAGAATAAGACTCTATTCAATAAGAGGTGGTTTGACAGAGGAATATTGTTAGTTAGTCAACTATTCAACTCAGCAGGCCAGCTACTCACATATGAAGGATTCCTTTACATGTATAATGTTCCTGTCAGTCCAAAGGATTATGCTGCTGTGTTTGATGCAATCCCTTCTGCAGCCAACATGTTATTATCATCTGCGCCCAGAGGAGATGTTTATGTGATTCCTTCCTTAGACCCTCGTTAACGTTTATATTGATGCGGAATGTCCTTTACTGAGTGTCAAAGCTACTAATCAGCGCATAAGGAACATTAGAGAAGCAGTAACTACTCCCTCTGCTGTTTTCTTTTGGAATAACATTTGACAACATTCAGTGGAAATGTTCATGGCTTCTCTCAAAAAAAATACTTGTTAACTAACAAAGTTAAGGAAGTGTCGTTCAAAATAATGCACCGTTGCTACCCTGTTAAGACCTGCTTTTCTAGATATATGATGGATACTGGTGTTAGCTGTAGCTTTGTAGAAATGAGGATGAATCCTTAACTCATCTTTTCTGGGAATGTACATATAGCGGTGTCTCTGGACTGATGTTAATAACTTTATGCACAGGAAAATCACTAACTCCAATATGAAAATGGAGCATGTCTTACTCGGAGTAACTAAAGATGACCTTGATAATGTCCAGTTTTCACATAGGATTAATCTTCTTTTAATGTTTGGTAAATATCATATCGATACCAGCAAATTCTCTGCCCGTAAACCCAACTTCTTTATCTTCAAAGCCATTTTTGACCAATATTTAGATACTCTCAAATGTAGTAAACACAGTAAAGCCATCAAAACTAGAAACATCTGTGAAACTATTTTGTCTTCCTGAAAATACTGTACTATGCCCCCCAGTTTATACTATTTCATTTTACACAACCTTTGCTTTTTGTTTCTTTCCTTTTTGAGTATGCTTTGTTTTCTTTGTATCCTGCTGTGCATTGTATTATTGTACATATGTTCATTGTACATTGTATTATTTTAGTTGTACTTATTTTGATTAATAAGTACTACTACTACTACTACTTTCGGCTGCTCCCGTTAGGGGTCGCCACAGCGGATCATCCGTTTCCATTTCTTCCTGTCTTCTGCGTCTTCCTCTGTCACACCAGCCACCTGCATGTCTTCCCTCACCACATCCATAAACCTCCTCTTTGGCCTTCCTCTTCTCCTCTTCCCTGGCAGCTCCATATTCAGCATCCTTCTCCCAATATACTCAGCATCTCTCCTCCACACATGTCCAAGCCATCTCAATCTTGCCTCTCTTGCTTTGTCTCCAAACCGTCCAACCTGAGCGGTCCCTCTAATATAATCGTTCCTAATCCTGTCCTTCTTCGTTACTCCCAGTGAAAATCTTAGCATCTTCAACTCTGCCACCTCCAGCTCTGCCTCCTGTCTTTTCGTCAGTGCCACTGTCTCCAAACCATATAACATAGCTGGTCTCACAACCATCTTGTAAACTTTCCCTTTAACTCTTGCTGGTACCCTTTTGTCGCAAATCACTCCTGACACACTTCTCCACCCACTCCACCCTGCCTGCACTCTCTTTTTCACCTCTCTACTGCACTCCCCGTTACTTTGGACAGTTGACCCCAAGTATTTAAACTGAAATGCCTTTGTCACCTCCACTCCTTGCATCCTGACCATTCCACTGTCCTCTCTCTCATTCATGCATAGGTATTCCGTCTTGCTCCTACTGACTTTCATTCCTCTTCTCTCCAGTGCATACCTCCACCTCTCCAGGCTCTCCTCCACCTGCACCCTACTCTCGCTACAGATCACAATGTCATCCGCGAACATCATCATCCATGGAGACTCCTGCCTGATCTTGTCCGTCAACCTGTCCATCACCATTGCAAACAAGAAAGGGCTCAGAGCCGATCCTTGATGTAATCCCACCTCCACCTTGAACCCATCTGTCATTCCAAGCACGCACCTCACCATTGTCACACTTCCCTCATACGTATCCTGCACCACTCCTACATACTTCTCTGCAACTCCTGACTTCCTCATACAATACCACACCTCCTCTCTCGGCACTCTGTCATAATCTTTCTCTAAATCTACAAAGACACAATGCAACTCTTTCTGGCCTTCTCTATACTTCTCAATCAACATTCTCAAAGCAAACATCGCAGCTGTGGTGCTCTTTCGTGGCATGAAACCATACTGCCGCTCGCTGATCATCACCTCTCCTCTTAACCTAGCTTCTATTACTCTTTCCCAAATCTTCATGCTGTGGCTGATCAACTTTATACCTCTGTAGTTGTTACAGTTCTGCACATCGCCCTTGTTCTTGAAAATCGGTACCAGTATGCTTCTTCTCCACTCCTCAGGCATCCTCTCACTTTCCAGGATTGTGTTAAACAATCTAGTTAAAAACTCCACTGCCATCTCCCCTAAACATCTCCATGCCTCCACAGGTATGTCATCAGGACCAACTGCCTTTCCACTCTTCATCCTCTTCATAGCTACCCTCACTTCCTCCTTGTTAATCCACTGAACTTCCTGATTCACTATCCCTACATCATCCAACCTTCTCTCTCTCTCATTTTCTTCATTCATCAGCCCCTCAAAGTATTCCTTCCACCTTCTTAGCACACTCTCCTCGCTCGTCAGCACATTTCCATCTCTATCCTTGATCGCCCTAACTTGCTGCACATCCTTTGCAGCTTCGTCCCTCTGTCTAGCCAATCGGTACAAGTCCTTTTCTCCTTCCTTAGTGTCTAACCTGTCATACAACTCACCATACGCCTTTTCCTTTGCCTTTGCCACCTCTCTCTTTGCTTTACGCTGCATCTCCTTGTACTCCTGTCTACTTTCTTTATCTCTCTTACTATCCCACTTCTTCTTTGCCAACCTTTTCCTCTGTATAATTTGCTGTACTTCCTCATTCCACCACCAAGTCTCCTTGTCTTCCTTCCTCTGTCCTGATGACACACCAAGTACCTTCCTAGCTGTCTCCCTCACTCTTTCTGCAGTGGTTGTCCAGCCATCTGGCAACTCTTCATTACCACCCAGTGCCTGTCTTAACTCCTGCCTGAACTCCACACAACAGTCTTCCTTCTTCAACTTCCACCATTTGATCTTCGGCTGTGTCTTCACTCGCTTCCTCTTCTTGGTCTCCAAAGTCATCCTACAGACCACCATCCGATGCTGCCTAGCTACGTTCTCCCCTGTCACCACCTTGCAGTGTCCAATCCCTTTTAGTTGGCGCCTTCTACATTAGATATAGTCCACCTGTGTGCACTTTCCTTTACTCTTGTACGTCACCCTGTGTTCCTCCCTCTTCTTGAAATATGTATTCACCACAGCCATTTCCATCCTTTTCGCAAAATCGACCACCATCTGTCCTTCCACATTTCTCTTCTTGACTCCATACCTTCCCATCACCTCCTCATCACCTCTGTTCCCTTCACCAGCATGTCCATTGAAGTCTGCTCCAATCACCACTCTCTCCTCCTTGGGTACCCTCTCTACCATGTCGTCCAACTCACTCCAGAATTCTTCTTTTTCATCCATCTCACACCCAACTTGCGGGGCATAATGCGCTGATAACATTCAGCAATAAACCTTCAATTTCCAGCTTCATACTCATCACTCTGTCTGACACTCTCTTCACCTCCAGCACGCTCTTGACATACTCTTCCTTCAGAATTACCCCTACCCCATTACTCCTCCCATTCACACCATGGTAGAAGAGTTTGAACCCACCTCCGATACTCCTGGCCTTACTCCCCTTCCACCTGGTCTCTTGCACACACAGTATGCCTACCTTTCTTCTTTCCATCATGTCAGCCAGCTCTCTCCCTTTACCAGTCATAGTGCCAACATTCAAAGTTCCAACTCTCACCTCCACATGCCCACCCTTCCTCCTCTCTAGCTGCCTCTGGACATGCTTTCCCCCTCTCCTTCTCCTTCGCCCAACAGTAGCATAGTTTCCACCGACACCCTGCTGGTTAACAGTACCGGTGGCGGTCGTTGGTAACCCGGGCCTCGACCGATCCGGTATGTAAGTCTTATTTATGATCCGCATATTTGATTTGGCAAAGATTTTACGCCGGATGCCCTTCCTGACGCAACCCTCCCCATTTGTCCGGGCTTGGGACCGGCACTAAGGATGCACTGGCTTGTGCATCCTCAGTGGCTGGGTTACTTATTTTGATTAATAAAAAGTGGAAAAAATAAAAATAAAAATCAGACAACCCGGGAACAGTGATGCCCAATATTTATATACTGGCGCCCTTTAACGGCATCCTATGGGAAGTGTCCAGAGCAGACAAACACAAAATACATCACATCTTCTCCCCACTTATTTAGCTCAGAGTTCCCCGAAAAACCTGGATGCCTATTTATATCTCCTGAATAACACCCGAATATTCCTGCAGAACAACCTGGGATACTGTAAAACAGACAACTTAGCTCAAAACATCCTACTATCCTACTAGCTGTTTACGTTTAGTTTGACATTAGGGACTTATCCTTCAGCAGGGTTGCAGGTGATTAGAGAGCCTGCTAGGTTTAAAGCTAGTGCGGATGTGGAGTCAAGTAGTTTAATTAATATTAGTCAGGGAAGTTATCATAGTTTAGATTATCAGCCTGATAGCTTGGTCTATAACATTGAGACTGTCTCTCTACCCTGCTGTATTGCCCTTAAGCTCTCCTCTCCTAAATGTGTGAATCACAATAATCTAGTAATTATTCCTACCACTGGTAGTGGTGAGATGTGTGACAAAGTACCTAATAATCTACAAAACCAAACAGCTAATGTTATCAAGAATGTGACCACATATCGTCCAAAGTGTTGGTGGCCAAAACTCTCAACAAGGTGTCTAATTCCAATTAATCTTTAACCTATTGGTAGCTCTAAAGCTCTGCCTACTACTGATCACTTCCACAAGACGTTTAAATTTGGTTTCGTAAATATCAGATCACTGTCTACCTAAGCCTTACTAATAAATGATCTGATTCTTGAACATAGTTTTGATATCATTGGGTTATGTGAAACATGGCTTAAACCAAATGTTTTCCTTCCCTTAAATGAAGCTTCCCCACCTGACTATACTTATGCCCATGTAGCTCGGGCAAATAAACAAGGTGGGGGTGTTGCCTTAAATAAATAAATCTATTTTCAATCTGACTTCTAGACTTGAATCTAAATTCCAGTCTTTTGAGTCTCTTATTCTTTGTCCATCTCCCTCAGCCATGAACAGACTCGGCTCAGTCCAAATTGTGATACACTATCGGCCTCCTGGCTGTTACTCGTTATTTCTTGAAGAATTTGGAGAATTTGTCTCAGGCCTTGTTACTCACTCTGATGAGATTCTTATTCTAGGTGATTTAAATATTCATCTGAATAAGGCTGCTGATCCTCTAAGTAAAGCCTTTCTTGCACTAGTTGATACTTTTGGGTTCACTCAGTTTGTTCAAGAGTCGACTCATTGCAGTGGTAACAGCCTTGATTTGGTTTTATCTAAAGGAATAGCTGTTTCTGATCTGAATGTCTTACCAACCACATCTGCTGTGTCAGATAATTTTCTCATCAAATTTGAAGCAGTATTGGCCTGTCCAGTTAATGCCAGCACAGATGTAATTGCCACTCGCCATATTGGTCCCTCCAATGTAGCTGCTTTTGGCCAGCAGCTGCATGAAGTCTTGGCTCCTTTCACTGTGGTAAATGACGCTGTTGAAAATTTCACTAGTGACTTCAATGTGGCCCTCTCTAGTCTCCTCGATTCAGTTGCACCTCTCCCTACCAGAGCTAGGCGACTAAAGAGGCCTACACCCTGGTTTAATGATGAGACACGTGCTCTTAAGCGGACCTGCAGGAGACTGGAACGTAAATGGCGAAAATCAAAATTGGAAGTGTTTTACCTATCATGGCACAAGTGTTTATTGAAATACAAGTGTGTTTTATCTACTGCAAAAACATCGTATCTCTCACTTAATAAATATTAATAAACATAACCCCAGATTTCTCTTTGACACTGTCTCTAAACTTACTAAAAAGCAGTCGTCTATTAGCTGCTCACCATTCACAGCCCATGAATTTTTAGATTTTTTCTGCAATAAGGTTGATGAGATCTTAAACAAAATTAGTTCTTTAACTCCATCTACTCCTGCAGATCCTGTAATACTAAATTCATATCTACACAATGGGTCACTGACAGTTCCAGTTATTACAGTGTTTGAGACTATCTCTCTTGATACTTTGACTAAGTTTGTGTCAGCTTCTAAACCAACTGCTTGCCTACTTGATCCCTTACCAGCAAAACTTTTTAAAGACCTCTGGCCTTTTCTTGGACCTACAATGCTAGACATCGTTAATTTATCTTTTACTACTGGCATTGTTTCCAGCAGTTTTAAGACAGCTGTGGTTAAACCTCTACTTAAAAAACCGCACATTGATCCAGGGTCTCTTAATAATTATCGACTAGTCTCTAATCGTCCATTCTTCTCTAAAGTACTAGAGAGAGTTGTGTATCAACAACTTTCGACCCATATAAAAGAATACCATCTATATGAACCTTTTCAGTCGACTTTCAGGCCCTGTCACTCCACTGAAACTGCTCTGACCAGAGTGGTAAATGATCTTTTACTGGCTATCGACTCTGATTCCACTTCTGTGCTTCTACTACTGGACCTCAGTGCAGCCTTTGACACCATTGATCACTGTATACTTTTAGATAGATTACATTGTAATGTTGGTGTCTCTGGCTTAGCTCTCTCTTGGCTTAAGTTCTACTTATCTGGAAGAACAAATTGTGTCTGCTATAATAAAATTATATCAAAATTTTCTGACGTTAAATATGGTGTGCCTCAGGGCTCAGTTCTTGGCCCTCTACTTTTCTCTCTTTACATTACACCTCTTAGCCAAATTATATGCAGCTATAGAATACATTTCCATTGCTATGTTGGTGATACTCAGTTGTATGTGCCTATAAGGGCTGATGATCATACTCAAATCATTAACTTAGAGGCCTGCTTGGCTACTGTGAAAAACTGGATGTCACTTAACTTTCTGCTTTTAAATTCAGATAAAACCGAGATGCTAGTCATTGGCCCTGCTAGACGCAAACACCAATTTGATCAAGTAACGATAACAATCGACAACTCTGTGGTTTCACAAAATGTGGCAGCCAAAAAGCTTGGTGTTACGTTTGATCCCAGCCTTTCCTTTGATAAGCACATTAAAGAAATCACCAAGACGGCCTTTTTTCCACTTACGTAACATAGAGAACATTCGGTCTTTTCTCCATGGCTGACGCAGAGACTCTAATACATGCATTTGTTTGATCCAGACTTGATTACTGTAATGTTCTGTTCTCAGGTCTGCCACATTCTAGTACTAAAAGTCTTCAGATGGTTCAGAATGCTGCTGTTAGAATCCTAACTAAAACTAGGAAATTTGACCATATTACACCAATTCTTGCCTCTCTTCATTGGCTTTCCTATCCATGTTAGATCAGAATACAAGGTGCTTCTGGTGATTTATAAAATCCTAAATGGGCTTGCCCCATCCTACTTGTCTGATCTCTTTAAACCTTACATGCCATCTCGAGCTCTTCGTTCTCAAAATACAGGGCTCCAGTGTGTACCCAAAGTTAAAAAGAAGTCAGCTGGTGGCAGGGCCTTTTCCTATCGGGCTCCATTGTTGTGGACTAACCTGCTGGCTGCCATCAGACAATCAGAGTCTGTTGAGTCCTTTAAATCCAAACTTAAAACTCATCTTTTTGCCTTAGCTTACAATTAGTTGCCTTTAAGTTGAGTGCTTCACAGCCTGTACTGCATGGCTGTCTCAGTGAATTTACCAACCACTGTTCTGCCGACGAGATTATCGAGTATAGATTATGACTAATTGATGACTTAATTGATTATGGCTAATGACTATTGCAAACTGTTCTCTTCTCGAACATGTCTTTTCGCTCTCTCTGAATGATGTCTTGTCCTTTCTCCTTTTCTGTGTTTGAATGGTGTCATGTGAGTCTCTCTTGCGTGCATGTGCAATCGGTTCTCCTCCCAGGTCTCCGTGGTGATGGTGGTCGCCATTTGGATGCTGCCTGCCCTTCCTCTCCTCACATAAGGTTTTCTTTTTTTTACATGATGATGCTGGTCGCGTGGCTTGGGTCCTGTACGGTTCCGTTGGCATGTGGGCACTGCTTGGCATCCTGTGCATCATGTTCTTCATAAATTTTATGTCCATTATAATTCTGTTTGTTGTGCATCGGAAAGGAACCAGTGCAGGGGTCCGGCAGGGTCAAGCCCGTAGGCACGTGTATTTATATTCAGGGAAGGGAAAATGCAGGATGTGTATGGTGCAACTAGAGTCCTGGATGTGGGGTGTGTAAAAGATTATGTATTTGGGTGCAGGGCGAGTGTGGCGCGTGTGTGCAGGAATGTAAATGACTGGAGGGTATTTGTGCGTGTGCGTGCTGGTGAAGCGCAAGTCCAGGAGTAGGGGTTCTGCGGGAGGCAGCGTGGGAGCACCAGGGAGGGGTCCGAGGAACACAAGCGACGCGAGGTAGACGGAGCCCGAGAAGCACCGGGGGTTCTGGGAGGACGGGGGAGAAAGACACGGAATTAGACTCAGGAATCACAACGCAGGAATTGCAGGAGAAAAACACAGCCAAAGTGTCTAGCGATCTACTTGGTAACTACCGTACTAGATGGCACAATCAGGCACAGATTGCACGTCAGCGTGTTCTCTTATAGCTGGCTGCATATTGGCTTCAGGTGCGCTGATTTCCGATGAGCCTCTGGTGCGTGGCTGCGCTCTCAACGAGCGCGCTGTTTGAACCCTGCCGGTAGACTCAGGCGGAGACGCGCCTTGCGTCTGGACCACAACACTGTTATCCTCTTTCAATGTTGCATTATGTAAATTGCGTGAACACAACATCCATTGCACGCTGTCCGTCTTGGGAGAGAGATCCCTCCGCTGTTGCGTTCCCTGAGGTTTCTTCCTATTTTTTCTCCCTGTTAAAGTTTTTTTTAGGGAGTTGTTCCTTATCCGATGAGAGGGTCTAAGGACAGGATGTTGTGTTGCTGTTAAGCCCATTGAGGCAAATTGGTAATTTGTGATATTGGGCATTACAAATAAAATTGATTTGATTTGATTTGATCCCTTGCATTAAAAAAACAGGACTTGCGCATGGTACACGCGACCACACTCGCCCTGCACACAAACACATAGTCTTTACACACCCCACATCCAGGACTCTAGTTGCACAATACACATCCCGCATTTCCCTTCCCTGAATATAAATAAACGTGCCTACGGGCTTGACCCTGCCGGATCCCTGCACTGGTTCCTTTCCGACGCACAACAATTTCATCAGAAACGTCAAAAATACATATTGTATGTAAATGGACAGCCTTCTCCAAATTTGTTATGTCCTATTCATGGTGCGGGGTTTGGCGCGCACCGGAAGGGGGTAAACGAAAATTTAAATAGTGACGTCACACGCCAGTTTGCTACAAGTCGCTTGCTAGTCATGCACCGAGCATGTTAGGAAGAGAGCAGAGAAATTCAAAGTAAGTAATTGTTTCTTGTGCTGTTTTTAAGTCATTGGTGTAAGCACAACCTTTATATGAGCGTGTTTTTATTTGTTATTTGTTTCCAACTGTTACCAAGTGCGGTTTGGCCCGAAGTCGGGTACCTGTCGCCGTTGCTTGAGTGAGGCCTGTAAACGTCCAGTCCGTAACGTCCAGTTTGCACCCTTGGTAGGCGGAGAGAGGTATGTGGCATTGTGTTAGTGGCGTGTTTTCTTTGTTTTCTTTTGTATTGAATTGCTTTGTGTAACGTGTCGGCCCAGTCGTTGTAACGGTGTGTATGGTTTTAAGCTAATGTGACAAATGTGTGAATCTTTGTGCTTATTTGATGTTATCGTGATACTGTGTTATGTGTTTTATAGTTTCACGGTACTCTGGAAGAAATAAAATCGTACCAGTCGAACTCAACGCTGTGTTTCTTGATGCCAAGGGCCGCTACAGTGAAACTCTACGCTGCATGGGAGTCATCTTCCGGCCAGTGCCATCAGCAGCGGCTTCAGCATGATACAACGGCAGTGAGAGACTTTGTAGCTGCGGGGTAAAGTCACTCACAGATACACTGAACTGTTTGAAGTAAATATAAAAAGTTATCTGCTCGCTTTTTCATCACACACAAGACAATGGACATTTATAGATTGAGTGTTGCCATACCTGGGCGGGTGGTTTGATGATTGCCTGCACGGGTGTTTGAAATGCTTGTTGAGGGTTGAACGAGTTCTAAACTCAACATCATAATCATTTTTATTGTTGAAATCGACGGTATTTAATGTTGGGATTTTCCTGAAGGGTAATTTATGAAGATTTATTTTGACTGTGATACCGTTTATTAACTTTGGGAAAAAATGTGTAAATGTCTGATATGAGCGGTGGTTTAAAGTAGTTGCAAAAGTTAAAGGCCACACGTATTTTGAGTTAAGACAAAATACTCAAAGTTTTTCTATAAACAGTCACAAAAAATGTTAACCCCTTCTGAAGAAGAAAATAATCCCACCGACGTTCAACAAGTGAGATCTAGCTCTTGTGATCGAACCTTAACAGAAAAAGGCAAAGAGCTGCAAGCCCAGGAACTAAAGAAAAGGGAGAAAGCATTCAACAAGGCATATGAGACTTGGAAACTAGCGGCTAAAGAAATAAGAGCTAAACTAAAGACTTTCTGTTCACCGGAGGAGCTTGATGAAATTCAAAGGAACATTAAAGCTAAACACGACAAGTTGTGCCAGCATTATGAACCTATTCGACTAAACCATACAAGTGCTCCAGATGTTGTGAAGAAAATGGATGCATGTAGCACCATATCATCTGGGATTTGTGACATTGTTAATAAACGAATGGAGAATACTGATAAAGCTTTCAATGATTGCCTTGAAAAGGAGAGAGTAAGGATGCAGCTAAGTAAAGAGGAGTATGGATCTGTCTTTGGGAGGACCAACACAGAAACAGCTGTTTCACAGTCTCTTAGAGCAGTGTTTCTCAACCGGGGGTCTGCGGACCCCTAGAGGTCCGTGGTGTAATTGCAAGGGGTCCGTGAAAATAAATCTTTAAAAAAAAAAGATCCTATGACATTTATAGAAATAGGATTATTTTACTCAAATGTGACTGAGACCTTTATCTACCTAAACTATAAAGGGTAACAGGACTTTTTTCTCTAATTACATCTGTTTCACAAGTGTAATTTATTGTATTTTAATAAGAGATCTCGCTTCCGTTTGCATTGTTAAAAGTTACTGCATAAAAATTCTGTTGTTACATATATCTGAAAGTTACTGAATACATATTCTGTTTTGTTACATATATCTGAAAGTTACTGCATAAGAATTCTGTTTTGTTAACTATATCTAAATTACAACTGAAAGCTCTTATTTTTGCCCCAAAGAGTGAATAAATGCTATAATGCAACTTAAAATGCAGTTTCTACTGTTTCTATCAAATTGCAACCCCCTTCCCCCAAGATCAGGTGGAGGGGTCCTCAGGGTAGATCAAAAATACGCAGGGGGTCCAGGACCCCAAAAAGGTTGAGAACCACTGTCTTAGAGGATCTGATGATCATGTTAGCAGCATCTCCATGGCTTCCAGTAAACGGGCCGATGCAGAGGCAGAGCTTGCAGCCAAGCTAGAGCAAGCAAAGACTGTTCAGATGGTACAAATTCAACAAGCAAAGTTTGAAAAACTGGAGACTGAATGGAAAGTAAAGGACACTCAAATGCTGGCAGAAATTAAAGAAAGGGAGGCTGAAGTAAAATTAAAGCTGGAGGAGGAAAAATAAAGGCTACCACAGCTGAAGGCAGACAGCGAAGTAAAGGTTGCAGAGGCTCGTGTGAGAGCATACAACAACTTCGATATAGACACTGAAAAAACTCCTCTGGACAGCCCACATGCAGAGTACAAACCTTTCCTTGATCCTCAAGCTACACCTTTTGTGCCATGACACATAGCACCTCAGAATTCAACTCAAGCAGATAGAAGTTTTACTCAGGAAACCACTTTGACTCAAGCAATTGCCAGTTCATTTGCCCTAGGCCGCTTACCCGTCCCAGAACTAACAACCTTCACAGGTGACCCTTTAACGTTCATCGATTGGAAAGTTTTCTTTATGGCCTTGATTGATCAGAAGCCCCTCCCAGTAAGTGAGAAAATGCTGTTATGTATCAGGGGAGGCACGCAGGGCCGTGGAAGGGTTCTTTTACCGGAATTCAGAGGAAGCTTATAAGGGTGCCTGGGCTGTTTTGGAGGACAGATATGGAAGTCCATTTATAGTCCAAAAGGCTTTCCGAGAGAGACTAATGAAATGGCCAAAGATAGCTGCTAATGATCCCAGGTCACTGCGAGAGTTTGCTGATTTTCTGCTAGGGTGTGCTGAAACTATGCCCCATGTTAAAGGCCTGTCCATCCTCAATGACTGTGAAGAAAATCACAAGCTTCTACAGAAACTGCCTGAGTGGTTGGTGTGCAGATGGAATCGAATTGCTGTCAAAGAGTTGGATCGAACTGGTGATTATCCAAGCTTCCAACGTTTCTCAGAGTTCATGCAAAAGGAAGCCCGAATTGCTTGTAATCCCATCGCCTCACCCTTAATGATGAATTTGAACACAACAGACGAAAGGTTATCAAAGAGAGCGAAGAATTCAACAGAAGCACTCAGTTAAAGGACTCCAACTCAACAACATTAAGAAGCTCAAAGCCAAAGCCACCTTGTTTAGCCTGTGGAGATGAAGCACATGGTGTTGCTAAATGCTCAGCCTTTGTAGCCAAAACTATGGACGAAAAAAGAGCCTTTATTCATGAACATCATTTATGCTTTGGATGCTTGGGAAAGGGCCACTCTGCCAAAGACTGTAAAAGGCGACATACCTGCAGCACCTGCGGTGGACGTCATCCCACCCGCTTGCACCGAGAGAATGTAAGACCTGCAGAAATGCCAAGTAATGCTGCCACAGGAGACCGTGTAAACGACAAAGTTCACAAAGTCATGTCCCATGCTTTAACTCAACACGCTTCTGCCACATCCAGCATCGTTCCAGTCCTCGTGTCTTCAACAACAGAGCCCCGGAGGGAAATACTCACCTATGCTCTTCTTGACACTCAGAGTGACTCCACATTTATGCTAGAAGATTTGGCGATGGAGTTAAACGTGAAAACTCGGCCGGTACAGCTTAAAGTAAGCAGCACAATGACAGCCGTGAATACAGTCATAGCAAGTAAAACTGCCAGCGGTCTTCAGGTGCGGGGGCTTAACTCCGAGGCACATATTCAAATACAGCAGGCTTATGCACGACTTCACACCAGTTGATAAGTCCCTTACCCCAACAAAGAATACAGCTCTTAAGTGGCCTCACCTCAACCATCTAACCAACAAGTTGCCTCCACGTCAAGACTGTGAAGTGGGACTCCTCATCGGCTACGACTGCCCTTCAGCTCTAGCTCCCCTAGAGGTCATCATGGGTAGCGAGAATGAACCTTTTGCTCAACGAACTGCACTCGGCTGGAGCATTATAGGGTCGGCCAACCCTCACTTGGATAGGCAGAGCAGCCATAGTTTTGTGCATCGTGTTGCAATTAAAGAGTTACCTGTGCCTGCTGCTACAGATGTGTTGAAGGTTTTGGAGTCAGATTTCAATGAAAGGAACTACGAAGACAAGTATGTGTCTCAGGATGATGTACGCTTCATACAGTTTCTGAGTGATAATATCAAACAAGAAGAAGATGGACACTATCCGATGCCCCTCCCCTTTAAAAATGACACCCCACCATCACTGCCAAACAACAAAAGGCTAGCTACTGTTCGGCTGCAACACCTGAAAAGGAAGTTATCTGCAAATAAACAATATCATGACCAATATACCGCCTTCATGGAAGAGATGATCAGCAAAGGTGATGCAGAGCGAGCCCCTGCAGCTTCAGAGGGAGAAAGTGTCTGGTATATCCCTCATCACGGGTTGTATCACCCAAGGAAGCCAAACAAGCTAAGAGTTGTTTTTGATTGTTCGGCAAGGTTTAATGGTATCTCACTGAATGATACCTTACTTACTGGTCCTGATTTAATTAATTCAATGGTGGGAGTGTTGTGTTGCTTCAGAAGAGAGGAGGTGGCCGTGATCTGTGACATTGAAAAATGCTTTCATCAATTCCGTGTTTCTGTGGGAGGTGTTAAATTAGAAAATGTAAGTATATCAAATGACAGTTCATCTCTTCGGGGCCGCATCCTCACCCGGATGCGCTAACTTTGGTCTGAAGTATCTGGCACAGCAATACAAAGCTATCCATCCCGCAGCATCAGCTTTTGTTGAAAGGAACTTCTATGTCGATGATGGGTTAATCAGTGTGCCAACTGTCCAAGAGGCCAAAGAACTGATTGTTGAGGCACAGGAGCTGTGTGATCGTGCAGGCCTAAGATTACACAAATTCAATTCAAACAACAAAGATGTTCTCTCCTGTGTAGCCCTTTCAGAAAGAGCGGAATCAACGGACCCTTTAAAACTGAATTCTGAGGCAGCATCAGAAGGACACGTACTTGGCAGTCAGTGGTCAATGGTGAGCGACTCCTTTAGCTTCAACATCAATGCAAAAGAGCATCGTCCAACTCGTCGTGGTCTCTTGTCTGTTGTGGCCTCTTTGTATGATCCACTTGGGTTCGTGGCTCCTTTCACCCTGAGTGGAAAATGCATTCTACAGGAGCTGTGTCACAAAGGCATCGGATGGGATGATCCAATCCCTGAGCACCTGAGTTCACGGTGGGAGGAATGGAAAAACGGCTTTAAATCACTAAAGGACATTATCATACCCAGATGTTGTCACCCTCCAAACTTTGGTAACATTGTAAGCACTGAATTACACCATTTTTCAGATGCCAGTTGTACAGGATATGGTTCGTGCTCCTACCTGCGATACAAAAATGACAGGAATGAGATTCATTGTTGTCTAGTCATGGCCAAAGCAAGGGTCGCACCCTCAAAGATCACAAGCATCCCGAGATTGGAACTCTCAGCTGCAGTAACATCAGCCAGGATGAGCGCCATGTTAAAGGAAGAACTTCAGGTGAAAATAGACAAAGAATGGTTCTGGACTGACTCACAAGTTGTGTTGGCTTACATAAATAATGAGGCACGAAGGTTCCATGTGTTTGTGGCAAATCGAGTTCAACTTATCAGAGAAAAAACTGATCCAAATAACTGGCACTATGTTGACACAACACAAAACCCCGCTGATCTTGCCTCTAGGGGTCTTCGTGCTGCAGACATCCCTTCAGCTGGCTGGTAATCTGGTCCTAAGTTTCTATGGGAACTGGAAGTGCTCCCAACGCCCAAACCCCCTATTGAGCTGCTTGTTGGTGACCCTGAGTTAAAGTCAGTTCATGTGTCTGCAATAAACGTCAGTGAACATGCAGACATTCTGAGTCGACTGGAGAGGTTCTCTACCTGGACTACACTCCTTAAGGTGATCGCAAGAATAAAGAGACTCGGGTCAAAGCTCAAGTATGTCGACCTTGTGAATGCAGTGGAACGTAACAGAGCTGCTGAGGACGTTTTTGAGCTACTGCAGCAGCAGGCCTTTCCAAATGAGCTAAAGGTTCTTCAAGGAAAGCCCCAGGGAGCCAGTCTTCCAAAGTCAAGTCCTCTTTTTACTCTCGATCCCGTCCTGGAGGGAGGGCTCCTTCGTGTTGGTGGAAGGCTTAAAGGATCAACCATCCGTGAAGAGCAAAAGCACCCCATTATTCTCCCTAAAGACAGCCACATCACCAAGTTGATCTTGTCCCACTTCCACAGTCAAGTCGGCCACCAAGGTCGAAATCAAACCCTGATGGAGCTCAGAGTCAACGGGTTGTGGGTAATGGGTGGGAGCAAAACAGTTGCCAAGTTGATCTACAAGTGTGTGCAGTGCCGTAAGCAAAGGAGACCAGCGGAAGAACAAAAAATGTCCAGTCTCACCGAAGAACGCTGTGAAATCTCAGCTCCATTTACATTCTGTGGAATGGATTGTTTTGGTCCTTTTGTTGTGAAGAATGGTCGTAAGGAGATCAAGAGATACGGGCTGATCATCACATGTCTGTCTTCCCGAGCTGTCCATATCGAGATGCTCGATGACTTGTCCACTGATGCCTTTATCAACGCCTTAAGGTGCTTTATTAGCCTGAGAGGAGCAGTATCTCAACTTCGTTGTGATCAAGGCACGAACTTTGTTGGCGCCAGCAATGAGTTCAAAGAGGCTCTTAACCAATGTGACATCAGAGCACTTGAGGCCTTCCTGGCAGACAAGCAGTGTGAGTTTAAGTTTAATGCTCCTTCAGCGAGTCATGCAGGTGGCATTTGGGAGTGGCAAATACGCACCATTCGCAATGTCCTGAATGTTACTATTGCCCAGTGTCCAGGAAGACTTTGTGACGCATCGCTCAGAACCTTGTTTTATGAATCAATGTCTATTGTAAACAGCCGACCTCTCAATGTTGACGGAATCAATGATCCAAAGTCACTCGAGCCTTTAACCCCAAATCATCTCATCTTGATGAAGTCCAAGATGGCTTCTCCACCTCCTGGAAACTTCGTAAAGGAAGATCTGTACGCCAGGAAAAGATGGCGTCGAGTACAGTACTTAACCGAACAATTCTGGAGCAGATGGAAGAAGGAATACCTTCTGAACCTCGCCTTAAGACAAAAGTGACATGTGCCTCGGCGCAACGTGAAGGTGAATGACATTGTCATTATCAAGGAGGATACTCTTCCAAGAAGTCAGTGGCACTTGGGACGAGTGGTTGAAACCATAGAAGGGCCTGATAGATTGGTTCGCCGGGTCAAGGTTCAAGTTGGAGAGCGCAAGGCGGCAACAAATAACTGTCCTTCAAAACCCTTAATTATCGAACGACCCATTCAAAACCTAGTCCTTTTACTTGAAAGTGATTAATCTATCTAATGTGTTTGAAAAGAACCACTCAGATCAGACCTGATATAATGATTTAACTGGTTATGTTGATGACCAGCAGAGTTGTGGCCAATTTTAAAATCACGTGTGTAATTTTTGTTTTGTTTGGTTTAAGTTGTTAATTGCAACATGATTTGGTGGGAGTGTAAATGGACAGCCTTCTCCAAATTTGTTATGTCCTGTTCATGGTGCGGGGTTTGGCGCACCCCGGAAAGGGGTAAACGAAAATTTAAATGGTGACGTCACACGCCAGTTTGCTACAAGTCGCTTGCTAGTCATGCACCGAGCATGTTAGGAAGAGAGTAGAGAAATTCAAAGTAAGTAATTGTTTCTTGTGCTGTTTTTAAGTCATTGGTGTAAGCACAACCTTTATATGAGCGTGTTTTTATTTGTTATTTGTTTCCAACTGTTACCAAGTGCGGTTTGGCCCGAAGTCGGGTACCTGTCGCCGTTGCTTGAGTGAGGCCTGTAAACGTCCAGTCCGTAACGTCCAGTTTGCACCCTTGGTAGGCGGAGAGAGGTATGTGGCATTGTATTAGTGGCGTGTTTTCTTTTGTACTGAATTGCTTTGTGTAACATGTCGGCCCAGTCATTGTAACGGTGTGTATGGTTTTAAGCTAATGTGACAAATGTGTGAATCTTTGTGCTTATTTGATGTTATCGTGATACTGTGTTATGTGTTTTATAGTTTCACGGTACTCTGGAAGAAATAAAATCGTACCAGTCGAACTCAACGCTGTGTTTCTTGATGCCAAAGGGCCGTTACATTGTACGTGTCTGAAAACGCACAGAACCTTGAAATAGAGGGTTTCTCACCAAAAAAGACATGGGTGAAATACCTATTTTAAGACTCTTAAGTGTTTGCAGACATGTACAACGAATATTTTTAAACTATAACGTTTTTAATGAAATCATGTTTCTCTTGAGGAGAAAATGCGTTTAAAGCAATAAAACGATTCACTGTGTCTGGCATTTTGACCAAGCTACCAGCAAGCTAAACAATGATCAGAACTAGTGAAATTACACATTGAAATTGGGTGAAAACACGTAAATCTTAAGGATGTGTTGCAGACTTGTTCAATAGATTCATTTGTGTTTGTTTGTTTGATGAAATTGTGGTTTTCTTGTCGAGAAAATGCGTTTAACGCGATAAAACGATTTAGCGCTTTATGCATATGGACTAGGTTACCAAATGTAAAAAAATTGAAATAATGAAGCCGGGAGTAGTTTTTACTGTGTAAAACACATTTTCTCTGCCAGAATATGCGTTTTTTAAAAAAGCCATTTTGACATGGCGAGAGATTCATTTTCTGTGAGAAAATGCATTTAAAAGGAGGGATTTCATCAGAAACGCTAAAAATACATATTGCACGTGTCTGAAAACGCACAGAACCTTGAAATAGAAGGTTTCTCATCAAAAAACACATGGGTAAAAAAACCTATTTTAAGGCTCTGAGTGTTTGCAGACATGTATGTAATATTCTCTAGAATATAATAGCCCGTTTGGCTATAAGGTTGATGTGATACAAGCACTCCTATTGGCTGTTAAGTTAGCTGCAAGCTGATTGGTCCATCTGACGCATGAGGACGCAGGGGAACCACATAATCGTCAGTCTATGTTTAGCACTCAGACGAGTCAGTACTGCTGAGCTAGCTACTGTATGATTGTAACCGTCACCGTTGAAATAAAGACACTGAACTATAAAGTCGTCGTCGGATCCGTCCGTATAGACAGAAAGTCAGACATGGTGTCAAAGTAAAAGCGTGAAAAGGAGAAGAAAGAAGAAACAGAAAAGTCAGAATGGACGTCCCTGGAGTTCCTGCACCCCGCATGGACTGGGAAGCTAGCAGTCTGCCCGAAGCATGGCGCAAGTTTCAACTGCACGTCGAATTGATGTTTTCTGGACCTTTAAAGAGGAAATCGGAGGAAGAAAAATGCAGCTACCTACTGATTTGGGTAGGAGAAAATGGACGGGACATTTGGAATACATGGACGCTCTCAGAAGCGGAAGGGAAGCTGTTGGAAACATACTACGGTCGTTTTGAACGGTATGTAAAATCCAAAGCAAATGTGATCTTCGCGCGCTATAAGTTCAATGGAAGGGCACAGGCAGCTAGCGAGCCTTTCGAACAGTTTGTGACTGATTTGAGACTGCTTGTGAAGGACTGTAATTATAGAGAGAGTGAAGAGGAGATCAGAGACCGTATCGTTTTCGGAGTTCATTCACCGAGAGTGAGAGAGAGAAACTACTGAACATCGGTTCCGAGCTAACATTGGAAAACGCAATAGACGTTGCTAGGTCTCATGAACTATCACAAGCACAGCTCAAAACCATTGCTAGCACCAGCACGGGCACGCGCGAACAGGCTGTGCATGCAATCGGTCGGGATGCAACAAAGAAGAAGCATTGGAAAAGGCGCGAGGACGACACAAAATGGCGCGCAGCGTCAGACAATGCCTCATGGAGAGGGGGAGACAGCAACCGCAGTAAAGGATGCAAATACTGTGGGAACAAGACTCACAGTGGAAACGAAACCTGCCCAGCAAAAGGCAAGCAATGCAACAGCTGCAGCAAATGGAACCATTTCGCTAAAGTGTGTCTCTCCAGACCAGGACAAGGCGTACACACTGTGGAGGAAAATGAGTCTGACAGATGCTCAGACAATGAAGAACTGTTCATCGACGCATTGACACAAGGTAAAGACAGTAAAAATATGGATCAAGTTTTCGCTGATATGCAAGTAGGTCCAAACAAAAGCACAGTCAGTTTTAAAGTAGACACTGGGTCCTCAGCTAATGTCATTCCCACACAAGCTTTCAGAAGACTGGGAATACAGAGTGCATTGCAGCCCTCCACTCGCCCGCTATATGGCTATGGTGGTGAGCGGCTCGTCGTTCAAGGTAAATGTGATCTGAAATGCCAGTACAAAGGCACTCAGTCAATGTTGAAGTTCTACGTTGTTGACACACAGGCACCACCTGTGCTAGGATTAAAAGCATCCCTAGACTTTGGACTGATCAAGCTCATACTGTCTGTATCCAACACATCCGAGGTATCACTCATTGAGGAATACTCAGATGTTTTCAAAGGAATAGGACTGTTTCCTGGTGAATGCATAATCCACGTTGACCCAAATGTAACACCTGTGGTCCACCCACCGAGGCGCGTTCCAGTAGCCTTACACGGCCGTCTCAAAGAGGAGCTACAGAACATGGAGAAGCAGGGCTCGAGAGTGCGCCCAAAATTTTTAAGAGTGCGACTGAAAAAAATTCTAGGTCGCACTGGTGCACCCGATGCTGCTCGGGTGAACACTGAAATCTCTTTCGCAAGCGCAGCATCTCTGTGTTCTCCTGATGGTATCTTGGTCTAAACCAATAAGAGACAGAGCTCGGGCGGGTCCTTGTCTCTGATTGGCTGTGGTCCTTTTCACTGCTCTAAGTAGTGTCAGTTCAAAAAATGCGAGCGACCTGAGCAGGCTGAGCGCCAGAGAACTTGAACGGGAAAATAATAGCCTATAGGTCTACGCGACAAAACGAGTGAAAATGAAGAGAGGTAGAGCCATTGAAAGTTTTTTCATTAAAAAACGAAACCTGAGTCTGCGGTGGTGTAGCGGTCTAAGCATCGGCTTTGTGTCGATGCAGTTGCCCACTGGGGACTAGGGTTCGCGCCCCGTTCTAGTCAGATCCGACTATGGCCGGACTCGATGAAGCAGCAATCATTGGCAACGCTGTCTTCGGGAGGGGGGAGGAGTCGGCTTGTGTTCGTCACGTGAATGCGTCTCTGTGTGTGTCAGAAAAAACAGTGATTCGGCCTGGAGTCGCCTTGTCACGAAAATGGGGAGGCGGTCTCCTTCGAGACTGCCGGCCGGAGAGATGCAGTTGGCGAACGCATGCAGTACGAGGGTGGGTGTTTGAATTAAAACAGGGATCGATTGGCCACTAAATTGGGAGAAAAAACGGAAAAATCAGAAATAATTTTTTTTAAAAACGAAACCTACTCCTTCAACCAGCCCTACTGTCACTCCACCCATCTCATCTACCGAGAGTGGGCCTACATCCAGCCAAGACACGGAGCCCTCGGCCTTGGGTGACGGTCCCTGGGAGAATGCCAAGCCCCGGTCCTTCTGTGATAACATCAGACTCGGAACCAGAGGAGACAATCGAGTCTGAGATAGAGCCCGGCCCCGAGAGTCAAATCAAAAAGCCCAAAATATATTCTTTCAGGCGTGACTGGTTAAAATAATTTCCCTGGCTGAGGTATGACAAAGAACGGAACGCAATGCACTGCGTTTACTGTCGGGAGTGTGGTCAGAGTATGGTCGGTAATAGTGCATTCGTCGGAGAGTCGACAACGTTTCGGATCGAGAGATTAAAAAAGCGTAACTTGTCCAAAAAGCATACTACATGCCGTGACAAGTGTATAAATACAGTGGCCCCTCTCCCAGCTGCATTTCAGCGTCAGGCTGTATTGATCAGGTCCTCGGAGGAATCAGAAATGATCATAAAATTCAATGTCGCACACAACATCGCGAAGGAGGAAATGCCGTTCACAAAATTTAAGTCAGAGATTATTCTAATGAAGAAAAACTGCTTAAATGTCAACCCAACCTACAGCAATGACAAGGCATGCGCGCAATTTATTGGTGTAATAGCCGACACATTGAAAAATAAGACAGCTGCGGACGTTGGAAACGCCACGTATACGTCATTTATGATTGACGGCGACACAGACGTCTCTACAAAGGAGTGCGTGATTATCTACATCCGCATTTTGCGGAAAGGGAGGCCGGTCAACATATTAATTGGACATGTCGAGGTGGCGCACGGACATGCACAAGGTAAGTTTGAAGGCCCAGAGCCACATTACAGCATGAGACATAACGAAATAGAAATCTTAAGAAAATTGTATAGTATTCCTAAATATTATTAAAAATGTACAGACAGAAGTAGGCTAAGATCACAAAGTTTTCCATTTGCAGTCTATAGGCTAGTGACCAAAATGATCTTTTTATTCTTTCGGAATAAATGCTGCCACAAAGCAAGCATTTGCTGCGCTTGGGCATCAGTGTGCAGATTGGCTGGGGAAAACGGTTGCTCTGGGTGCTAGTTAACCTAGGCCACAAGGGGGGCGTCATAGCCCTTTTACAAAGAGATGCTGGAGATTTCATTGTGCCCTTTCACTGTATGCCTCACAGGTAGGCCTAATTACGTATATAGGCTTTTGTGCATGTTCACATATCAATGTATCTATTTATCTACACTCATTGGCCACTTTATTAGGTACACCTTGCTAGTACCGGGTTAGACCCCCTTTTGCCTTCAGAACTGCCTTAATCCTTCGTGGCATAGATTCAACAAGGTACTGGAAACATTCCTCAGAGAGTTTGGTCCATATTGACATAATAGCATCACGCAGTTGCTGCAGATTTGTCGGCTGCACATCCATGATGCGAATCTCCCGGTCCACCACATCCCAAAGGTGCTCTATTGGATTGAGATCTGGTGACTGTGGAGGCCATTTGAGTACAGTGAACTCATTGTCATGTTCAAGAAACCAGTCTGAGATGATTCGAGCTTTATGACATGGCGCGTTATCCTGCTGGAAGTAGCCATCAGAAGATGGGAACACTGTGGTCATAAAGGGATGGACATGGTCAGCAACAATACTCAGGTAGGCTGTGGCGTTGACACGATGCTCAATTGGTACTAAGGAGCCCAAAGTGTGCCAAGAAAATATCCCCCACACCATTACACCACCACCAGCAGCCTGAACCGTTGATACAAGGCAGGATGGATCCATGCTTTCATGTTGTTGACGCCAAATTCTGACCCTACCATCCGAATGTCGCAGCAGAAATCGAGGCTCATCAGACCAGGCAACGTTTTTCCAATCTTCTATTGACCAATTTTGGTGAGCCTGTGCGAATTGTAGCCTCAGTTTCCTGTTCTTAGCTGACAGGAGTGGCACCCGGTGTGTGTGGTGTATTGGATCGAGCACTCGGTGCTCGATTGTGTTGGACTGTCACCACTACTGAGTTCTGTAATACACTGGTCGAGCCTAGTAGTGTGTGATGTCTCCGTCAGTAAAGATCAGACTTGTGCCGCATCCTCGTCTCTGTGTACTTATATATATTAGTGATTAAGTTAATAACCCACGGATAGTAACACTACAATAGTGTACATAAGAGAAGTCACAACATGGTGTCAGAAGACGGAGTTACGGTATAATTCGAGGGCGGTACTTTGAGTTCGCTGGTAGCTGAGGCAGCTAGCTAACAAGTGCTAGCCTGCGCACAAATATGGAACAGTTCAAGCCGCCACCACCGCTGATACTTACCGGGAATGTCGCAGAAAACTGGAGAAGATGGGAACAGCGTTTCCAGCTGTACATGACCGCTTCAGGTGCGTTGGATAAGGAAGAGACGGTTAAAATAGCCATTCTGCTTCACACCATCGGCGAGGAGGCGCTAGAAGTGTATGACACACTCACCATCATCCCAGAAGGAGACGACGAATCGATGGAGGACGTTCTGAAAGCCTTCAAGGACTACTGCAGCCCTCTGAAGAACGTCATGTTCGAACGCCATCAATTCTGGTCGCACAGGATGTCAGCAGGAATATCGGTGGACACATTCATCACAGAGCTGCGCCAGAAGAGCAAAGACTGTGAGTTTGGCAGACATGAAGATGACATGATAAGGGATAAATTAGTGTTCAGCATAAATGATGCCCGTTTGAAAGAAAGACTGTTACGTGATAATGAGCTTACTTTGCGCAGGGCCGTAGAGATCTGTAGATCAGCCGAGCTCGCTAAGTCACAAATACAAGCGATGCAGACGTCACATGTTGTCCAAGATGCCTCAGTGGAGGCATTGAAAAAAGCAACAGGGCAAACGCGCACGGGCAGCTGGAACAAGAACAAAACGAGCAGCAAGAGGCATGTAGCAACAACTCTCTGCCACAAGTGTGGAAATAAACATGAGCCCCGTCAATGCTCAGTTTATGGTGCAGTGTGCCACAAATGTGGTAAGAACAATTATTTTTCCAAAGTGTGTAAATCAAGCACTGAAAAAAGCGGCAATTACAAGACAAAGACAGTGCATAATCTAGAAAGTGAAATTGATTCCTTATATATAGGCATGATTGGAAAATACAAAAACAAAGCAACCCACCAAGCTAAAGGCACTGTATGGCGTGAAACAGCCACGGTCAGAGGCATAGCAATTAACTTCAAGTTGGACACAGGCGCCGATGCAAATGTGCTTCCTATGCGCGTATTCCGGCAGCTACCAGGTCCCGTTCAGTTACGGCCCACAAAGACTGTGCTGATTGCTTTTGGTGGTGCACGACTACCCTCAGATGGTGTTGCATCTCTAGATTGCCGCACGTCTAAGCATACGGCTATATTGGACTTCCATGTGTCTAGCCGAGCTGGCAAACCAATCCTGGGTGGAGATGCGTGTGAAGAGCTGCAGCTGGTGAGAAGAGTCGAGGCGCTTGCAGTGGAGTCCCCACAACCAGCAAAACCTCCGGCCACCAAAGAGGAGCTGCTGCAGAGGTATGCGGAGGTCTTCACAGGATTAGGCGAATTTCCTGGAGTTCATCACATACACATTGACCCCAGCGTCACTCCTGTGATTCACGCGTGCAGGAACGTACCACTCTCCACCATGGACTCACTAAGAGAAACACTCACAGACTTGCAGAACAGGAAAGTCATAACTCCTGTCAATGAACCTACAGAATGGGTGAACAGTCTTGTTGCCACAAAGAAAAAAAATGGTGCGTTAAGGGTATGTTTGGATCCTTGCAACCTGAATGAGGCAGTCAAGCGTCAACACTACTCCATTCCTACACCGGAAGACGTGCGCAGCAGGCTAACAGGAAAATCCATCTTCTCCGTCCTAGATGAAAAGGATGGATACTGGCAGATCAAGCTAGATGAGCCGTCGTCTAAGCTATGCACCTTCAACACGCCGTGGGGCCGGTTCTGCTTCCTCAGACGCCCATTCGGGATCAAATCGGCCAGCGAAGTGTTTCAACAAAAGAACTGCGAGACCTTCGGCGATATCCCAGGTGTGTACATTATAGCAGACGACATGATCATCGCAGCGTCATCAGAGCGGGAACACGATGAAATCCTGCAAAAAGTAATGGAGACAGCCAAGACCGTACATGTGAAATTTAACAGGGACAAGATCCAGTTTAAAGTTGATGCTGTAAAGTGCATGGGACACGTCATCACGGCAGCAGGACAGAGAGCTGACGACACAAAGATCAAAGCGATTGTCGACATGCCAACCCCGGAAGACAAACAAAGTCTCCAACGTCTGCTGGGAATGACAAAATTCCTAGCGCAATACATACCAAACGAAGCCTCACTCACGGCACCCCTCAGACAGCTGCTCAAGAAGGATGTAGCGTGGCAATGGTGCCCGCACCACAGCTCAGCGCTAAAGGCACTAAAGACCACCCTCACACAAGCTCCTGTGCTGAGATACTACGATCACAAGCAGCCTCTCACTCTACAAGCAGACTCCTCAAAGGATGGACTGGGAGCCTGTCTGATGCAGGACGACCGCCCAGTGTGCTATGCCTCACGAGTGCTCACCGACACAGAAAAGAGGTACGCACAGATAAAGAGTTGCTCGCTATAGTGTTTGCTGCTAAGAGATTCCACCAGTATGTCTACGGCAGACCAGTAACTGTCCAGTCCGATCATAAGCCTCTGGAGGTCATCATGCGCAAGCCACTGAGCAAAGCACCTGCGCGGCTGCAAGGTATGCTTTTACAACTGCAGAGGTATGATCTGAGTGTAACATACACACCAGGCAAGCACATGTACATTGCCGACACACTCTCGCGCTACAGCTAGCAGAGAAGGTGACCATATTGATGAAAACCCTTGTGATGAGAGAGTTGTGTATGCCTTGGATGCCACAGATGCCTTGAGCGAGGAAACACTCGGCCAATTAAAGAAAGCAACGGCAGCAGATAGCGTGCTGCAAGCTGTGTGTGAGAAACACAAGAAAGGCTGGCCCATGAAAAAGAAAAGTTTGGACAGAAAACTACACGCCTATTGGGCAGTAAAGGACATTATAAGCATGGAAGATGACATTGTCTTGGTCGGAGACAAAATCATCATACCCCAGAGCTTCAGGAGCACGATTTTGGAGAAGCTGCATCTTGCACACCAAGGAGTGCAGCGCACAAAAGTCAGAGCAAGAAAGTCTCTCTACTGGCCTGGCATAGCACGAGATATAGAGGCAATGGTGGAAAAGTGCGTGCAATGCCAGCAGCTACACCCCAAACAGCAGGCTGAGCCACTTATGCCGCATCAGGTCCCAGAACTGCCATGGATGAAAGTCGGAGCGGACATCTTCGAGCTACATGGTCAGTCATACCTGTTGTTAGTTGATTACCTAACCAAATATCCTGAAGTTCTCAACATATCTGACAAAACAGCATACACAGTAATCCAGAAGATGAAGTCTGTGTTTGCCAGACACGGGATTCCTAGGGAGATAGTGAGTGACCATGTCCCATTTGCCAGCTATGAGATGAAGTCATTTGAAGCTTCATGGGAGTTCAAGCTCACACACTCCAGCCCAGGTTTTCCCTCTTCAAATGGCATGGCTGAGAGAGCCATAAAGACAGTGAAACATGCACTGAAGAAGGCAATGCAGACCGGCACTGACCCACATCTGGTGCTGCTGTCACTGAGGAACACACCGGTGACAGGACTGGACGTATCACCTGCACAAATGTTGATGGGGAGAGTTCTACGAAGCACACTTCTGTGCTCCAGTGCTGTGCTGACACAATCAGTCCCACAGCACATTCGCAGCAAGATCCGGAACCTGCAGTTCCGCCAAAAACAACATTACGACCAGTGTGCAAAGCCCCTGCCAGTGTTGACCCCAGGAGACACCGTACACATGCAAACACGGCACGGCTGGGAGCCTGCCATTGTCATCTGACAGCGAGATGAACCACGGTCCTACACTGTGCAGACACCAGCTGGGAGGATGCAAAGAAGGAACAGGCGACATCTGAGGAAGATACATCCGAGCCTATTCAGAGACACGGACAGTGATGAACATTTTGACTCAGAGGTACAACCCTCACAAGCGCCTGTGCCAGTCGACTCACCACCACATGACCTGCCACCACACGACCCTCCTCCGGTGACTACAGGCAGTACACCCACATGCTACACAAAGTGCGGCAGAGCAGTTAGGTGCCCTGCCAGATACAATGACTAACCTCAGGGTTCTTTTGTGTGATCATTCAAGTGTTTAGTAAGAAAAAAAAAAGAAAAAAGGTGAAACAAAGAGTACAAGGTGTGTTTAACCTGAAATGTTGCAAGATTGCTGAATGATCAAAATGTTTACATGCTAACCACCAGAATGTGAAAAGGAAATGGTTTATGTTGTTTAATGAGAGTCATCTGTCATTTAAAAAAAACATGCTGTATTAATCATTGAAGTATGCAAGTAGAAAAGACTTGTTCAGTGTTAATGCCATAGTGTTAATGGTTCGGTAAAGGGTCTACTGTTGAAGCAACTGATGAGTAGGCCACATCTCAGTTGGAAAAGAGGGATGTGGTGTATTGGATCGAGCACTCGGTGCTCGATTGTGTTGGACTGTCACCACTACTGAGTTCTGTAATACACTGGTCGAGCCTAGTAGTGTGTGATGTCTCCGTCAGTAAAGATCAGACTTGTGCCACATCCTCGTCTCTGTGTACTTATATATATTAGTGATTAAGCTAGTAACCCATGAATAGTAACACTACAATAGTGTACATAAGAGAAGTCACAACAGTGTGGTTTTCTGCTGCTGTAGCCCATCTGCCTCAAGGTTCGACGTGTTGTGCGTTCAGAGATGCTCTTCTGCATACCTCGGTTGTAATGAGTGGTTATTTGAGTTACTGTTGCCTTTCTATCGGCTCGAACCAATCTGGCCATTCTCCTCTGATCTCTGGCATCAACAAGGCAGTGTATTTGGACAGTGAGTGTATTTGTTAATTGTGATGTATCTTTACAGATTGGAATTGGCTATGTTGTCAGTTCAGAGGGACAGTGCTATGATTGGTCAAGTATATGATCTGCTACATTTGGTATGGAAGACCTACCATTTTAGTCCAAAATCAACAAGGGAGCTGAAGGCCATTGCAGCAGACCTGGGAGTGAATGCCCTAGTCCCCGGAGGGGTTAAAGGAACACGATGGCTTCCACATGTCTCCAGGGCCCTGGAGACATTCCTCAGACCTGGACAGAATGGCCATGGCTAGTTCACTGCAGTCTACTGTCATATGGACCATTTGGCAGGGTCCTTTGCCAATGCAGATATTGCAGGCCGAGCCAGAAAGGTCAGTGGATTTCCACTGGAAATGTACTAAATTAGTGCCATTTTAACTTCAGTAATTTTCCCTGCCCAGAAGGTTGTATATTCATGTTGAAGACTATATGAATATACAGTATGCTCTGTATGATACAGGTCAATAAATCAATGGAAGATGGCACTTTTGTGGCTTTTTGTCACTTTCTGGCTGATGTTTTTGCTGGAATAACCAAGTTTTTAGTCTCCTACTTCAGAAAAATGAGACCATCCTACCACAGGTAAGGGAGATGAAATGGGATTTAATTTTTGATTATGTTTGCTAATAGCTTCAGCTGTATTTATTAAAGTGCTTGATATGTCTATACAGGCTGTTTGTGCTCTTGAAAATCTGCTGGTGACCACAGAGGTGATGGCTACAAGACCTAAGCCTGGGGGCAGACTGTCACAGTTCAATGGCTGACTTTAGGCTTCAGAGGGGGCAGCAGGAGGATATGCCACTCTACAAATTCCAGGTACATTTGTGGGTTTGTTTCTTATATAAGAATATATGTATATATATATATATATTTAAAATATCTAACTCACAATTTGTGTTTATGCTTTACGTCCCACACAGACAGTTGCACTCAGTGGGGAAGTCTCTAAGCTGGCAGGGGATGGTGGTGCTGCTATCATCAAATTACAAAGAGCAATGGAGGCAACAATCAAATCTAAAGTCAAACACTTGAAAGCAAAAATTCTGTAGCCTCCTAGGCAAGTGTACTCCCGTGTCTTATGAACACATTGATAGATTAGAAATGTATGTTAATCATTTTTATTAAAATGTATTTATCATTCCAATAGGAGAGGATGCTACCCAATCTGCTGCAAGCAAGGCTGTCAAATGCTTCAATATATTTAATCACGATAGCTGGCCAGAAGACCAAGAGGAGTTAGTGGACCATGGTGCTGATGACCTTGAATTCCTCTTGGATCACTTCTCCCCTGTTCTCACAAGGTAGCATAATGGACCACTACCCAAGGGTATGTAGTAGTGCTGATAGCAATCATGTTAATTTAAACACTGATTGGCTGTTTATTCCATATCAGTTTAAGAAATGGTGTTAACACTGAGTTGGCAATGAGGAGTTTGTGGGCCTGAAGCTGTTGATTGCCAGGATGTCCAAGGACAAGACCTACCTCAGCCTTTGGGAGCTAATGTTAACTAGAGAGCCATACTGTTCAGAGTACAAGGTTTTACTCTTTTTCTTTTTAATAACATTTTGATATCAATATGTTAACTTTGACATCAAAACCAAATTTAACAGCTTGTACAGCCCTATGAGAATGTGTTTGAATGTGTTTTGTATATTTTTCAGAATATACTGAACCTCGTCCACATTCTGCTCGTCCTCCCAGTGTCATCTGCTGTGTGTGAGAGAGGATTCTCTTCACAGAAGAGAATCAAATCAGATGTTAGAGCATCACTCCACATAGACACAGTGGAAGACCTGATACGAATCAGTTTAGAGGGGCCCAGTTTGGAGGATTTTGATGCTAGGGAGAGTGTGGCTAGTTGGTTTAGCCAAGGACAAAGGGCTAGAAGGCCAAATTACAGGTGTTGGCCATCTGAGGGACACGTGGCAGCAAGCGGAGACCTTCTATAAGACTTTGGAGGACTTGAGCACTTTTTATTTTAACATGTTTTATTTTACTTGAAATGTTTAAATCTAACGTTCAATTTCAGTTCATTGAAGCACTTTAAGCACAAACACTTTTATTTGGAAATGTTTAAATGTTTTAAATGTTCAATTTAAGCTCAGTGTAGCACTTTAAACACTTTATTTTCTTTATATATTCTTCATATATATATATGTATATTCTTTATAGTGTTTAAAATAAAGACAAGCTTTTTCTACACCTTATCGTTTTAAAAAATTATTCACATTATATGACAGAAGAGTGATAAAAAGGAGACATTTTGGTGTTAAAGGTGACGCAATGAAAAATGTGGGTGCACCTAAATTTTGTGCTGGTGCGCCTAAAAAAAAAAGTTAGGCGCACCAGTGCAACCAGTGCAAAAAGTTAGTGTAGAGCCCTGAGAAGCAACAGATTATTGTGAAAGTCACCGAACCGACTGAATGGGTCAACTCAATGGTGGCAGCAGAAAAGCCACGCACAGGAAAGTTCAGAGTGTGCCTCGACCCGAAGGACCTGAACAAGGCTGTGAAACGACCTCATTATCCTCTACCTACCCTTGACGACATCACCTCCAAACTGGCAGGGGCCTGCTATTTCAGTGTCACGGATGCTCGCTCAGGGTACTGGGCGATAAAACTCGCAGAAGAGTCGTCCAAGTTGACAACATTCAACACGGTTTTCGGAAGATACCGTTTCCTTCGTCTACCTTTTGGGTTGATCTCCGCCCAGGACGAGTTTCAACGGAAGGTTGATGAGACCTATGAAGGTCTACAAGAAGTCACAGCCATAGTGGATGATGTCCTCGTATATGGAAAGAGCAAGGAGGAGCACGACAGCAACCTCCGAGCCATGTTGCAGCGCTCCAGAGAGCGAGGAGTGAAACTCAACCCGGAGAAGAGCACAATCTGCACCACCGAGGTCAGCTATTTCGGGCATCGCATCACAAAGGATGGAGTCAAGCCTGACCCAGCCAAGATTGCAGCTGTGAGAGACATGGAGTCACCCAAGGACAAGGGTGAGTTGGAGACAATCTCCGGTATGGTTAACTATCTGTCCAAGTTTGCCCCGATACTCTCAGACATCAACGCACCCATGCGTCACCTGCTGAAGGAGTCAAGTGAATTCAGATGGGATGCGCAACATGACGAAGCTTTCAGGAAGATGAAAGAAGTGATCACATGCGAACCAGGACCAGTCTTAGCCTACTATGACCCTGGTAAAGAGCTCAGACTACAAGTCGACGCATCGAAGCCCATCGGATATGCATCCAAATCGCTAAATGACAGTGAAGTCAATTACGCACAAATAGAGAAAGAGCTATATGCTATTCCGTTCGGATGCAAGCATTTTCACCAATACATCTATGGTCGTCATGTCATCGTGGAGAGTGACCACAAACCGCTTGACTCCATTATGAGAAAACCACTCGCAGCAGCGCCTCCGAGACTACAGCGGATGATCCTTCAGCTACAGCGGTATGACTTCACCATCCTGCACAGACCAGGCAAGGAGATCCCCGTGGCAGACACGCTGTCCCGCAAGTTGCTCACAGACCAGGATGACAGCCTCAGAGAAGGCATGGACATGCAGGTACATACAGTGTACAGTGGCCTGCCGGTCAGTGACATGAAACTGACAGAAATCAGAGCTGCGACTGTCGCAGACACACAGCTCAAAATGCAAGCAGAGAGCCTGTGACATAGTGTTCTGGCCTGGGATGAACAAGCGGATCGAGGAGATGGTTGGACAGTGCCCCACCTGTCTCACCTACAGACCGTCAAACACTAAAGAGCCCATGATCAGCCACAAGATCCCGGACAGGCCATGGCAAGTAGTCGCTACTGACTTGTTCACCTGGAATCAGGACAATTACATCGTCACAGTGGACTATTACAGCAGATACTATGAACTCGACAAGCTACACAGCACAACATCCTCAGCTGTGATACGCAAGCTGAAGGCAACCTTCGCCAGACACAGCGTACCTGAGACTGTTATTTTGGATAATGGACCTCAGTACTCAAGTATGGAGTTTGAGACCTTCGCGAAGACTTGGGAGTTCACCCACACGACTACCAGTCCGCATTATCCCCAAAGCAACGGCCTCGCCGAAAAAGCTGTACACATCGCCAAGTTGCTGATGGAAAAGGCCAAGGCGGACCAGAGAGACCCCTACCTGAGTCTGCTTGAGTATCGGAACACACCTGTCGACAGCTTCAGATCACCAGCCCAGCTGCTCATGAGTCGTCGTCTACGCTCAATTCTACCCAACACACACCAGCAGCTTCAGCCCAAGGTCGTCAGTCACAGAGACACGCACGCCAGGAGAGTCCAACGTCAGCTGCAGCAGAAAAGGTACTACGACAGGTCAGCGAAGTCGATGTCACAGCTGCACGAAGGACAACATATCAGATTCCAGGAGCACGGCTGTTGGAAACCAGCAGTTGTCATCCAGCCAGCGGATACCAACAGATCCTACCACGTCCGCACAGCTGAAGGACAGGAGTACAGAAGAAACAGACGTCCCCTCCTGGACACAAAAGAAACACACACTGACACTCACACCAACACAGGAACTGACGAGAACCACGGTCAACTCACAATTCACAACACACCACACGTCTCACATGCAGTGGCTGAGACAGCCTCAGAGACTGTCCCCTACCAGACAAGGTATGGACGAGCAGTGAAGCCCAGAGAGGTTCTGGACATGTAATGTACAAGGGTGTAGGCGGATTGCTGCCCTTATCTAAAAAAAAAAATATTGTAAAATGTTCTTGTGATTTGTAGTACCTCTTAAGTGTTTGATTACTTACCGTAGTTTAATATGCATACAGTAATATTGAATGAATGATATTACCTGTTTTATTAAGAGTATTGACTCTCAGTGATTACTATAAAATGTGTTTTCTTTCGTCCTGATTGTTCATATGTTTGATATAGGACATGTGCTACTAATGTTGGGAGTCTAATGTTTGATTTCAATTTCTTAAGAAGGGGGATGTAATATTCTCTAGAATATAATAGCCCGTTTGGCTATAAGGTTGATGTGATACAAGCACTCCTATTGGCTGTTAAGTTAACTGCAAGCTGATTGGTCTATCTGACGCATGAGGACGCAGGGGAACCACATAATCGTCAGTCAATGTTTAGCACTCAGACGAGTCACTACTGCAGAGCTAGCTACTATATGATTGTGACCGTCACCGTTGAAATAAAGACACTGAACTACAAAGTCGTCGTCGGATCCCTCCATATAGACAGAAAGTCAGACAATGTACATCAGGTATTTTTAAACTATAACGTTTTTAATGAAATCATGATTCTCTTGAGGAGAAAATGCGTTTAAAGCAATAAAAAGGATTCACTGTGTCTGGCATTTTGACCAAGCTACCAACAAGCTAAACAATGATCAGAACTGGAGAAATTACACATTGACATTGGGTGAAATCATGTAACTCTTAAGGACGTGTTGTGGACTTGTTGAATACATTCATTTTTCTTGTTTTGTTTGTTTTTGATGAAATTGTGCTTTTCTCGTCGAGAAAAGGCGTTTAACGCGATAAAAAGGTTTAGTGCGTTATGAATACGGGCTAGCTTACCAAAAGTACAAATGTGAACTAAATAAGGCCGGGAGTCGTTTTTATTGTTTAAAACACGATTTCTCGACGAGAATATGCTTTTTCAAAAAAGCCATGTTCCCATGGCGAGAGACTCGTTTTCTGTGAGAAAATGCTATAAAAGGAGGGATTTCATCAGAAACACTATAAATACATATTGTACTTGTCATAAAAAGGCACAGAACCTTGAAATAGAAGGTTTCTCACCAAAAAACACATTGGTGAAACCCCTATCTTAAGGCTCTGAGTGTTTGCGCACATGTACAACAGGCATGTTTAAACTATAACGTTTTTAGTGAAATCATGTTTCTCTCGAGGAGAAAACGCGTTTAAAGCCATAAAAAGATTTCACTGTGTTTTGACATTGGACCAAGCTACCAACAACCTAAAAAATGATCAGAACTGGAGAAATTTCACATTGACATTGGGTGAAATCATGTAACTCATAAGGACGTGTTGTAGACTTGTTGAATACATTCATTTTTCTTGTTTTGTTTGTTTTTGATGAAATTGTGCTTTTCTCGTCGAGAAAAGGCGTTTAACGCGATAAAAAGGTTTAGTGCGTTATGAATACGGGCTAGCTTACCAAAAGTACAAATGTGAACTAAATAAGGCTGGGAGTCGTTTTTATTGTTTAAAACACGATTTCTCGACGAGAATATGCTTTTTCAAAAAAGCCATGTTCCCATGGCGAAAGACTCGTTTTCTGTGAGAAAATGCATTAAAAGGAGGGATTTCATCAGAAACACTATAAATACATATTGTACTTGTCATAAAAAGGCACAGAACCTTGAAATAGAAGGTTTCTCACCAAAAAACACATTGGTGAAACCCCTATCTTAAGGCTCTGAGTGTTTGCGCACATGTACAACAGGCATGTTTAAACTATAACGTTTTTAGTGAAATCATGTTTCTCTCGAGGAGAAAACGCGTTTAAAGCCATAAAAAGATTTCACTGTGTTTTGACATTGGACCAAGCTACCAACAACCTAAAAAATGATCAGAACTGGAGAAATTACACATTGACATTGGGTGAAATCATGTAACTCTTAAGGACGTGTTGTAGACTTGTTGAATACATTCATTTTTCTTGTTTTGTTTGTTTTTGATGAAATTGTGCTTTTCTCGTCGAGAAAAGGCGTTTATAACGCGATAAAAAGGTTTAGTGCGTTATGAATACGGGTTAGCTTACCAAAAGTACAAATGTGAACTAAATAAGGCCGGGAGTCGTTTTTATTGTTTAAAACACGATTTCTCGACGAGAATATGCTTTTTCAAAAAAGCCATGTTCCCATGGCGAGAGACTCGTTTTCTGTGAGAAAATGCATTAAAAGGAGGGATTTCATCAGAAACACTATAAATACATATTGTACTTGTCATAAAAAGGCACAGAACCTTGAAATAGAAGGTTTCTCACCAAAAAACACATTGGTGAAACCCCTATCTTAAGGCTCTGAGTGTTTGCGCACATGTACAACAGGCATGTTTAAACTATAACGTTTTTAGTGAAATCATGTTTCTCTCGAGGAGAAAACGCGTTTAAAGCCATAAAAAGATTTCACTGTGTTTTGACATTGGACCAAGCTACCAACAACCTAAAAAATGATCAGAACTGGAGAAATTACACATTGACATTGGGTGAAATCATGTAACTCTTAAGGACGTGTTGTAGACTTGTTGAATACATTCATTTTTCTTGTTTTGTTTGTTTTTGATGAAATTGTGCTTTTCTCGTCGAGAAAAGGCGTTTATAACGCGATAAAAAGGTTTAGTGCGTTATGAATACGGGTTAGCTTACCAAAAGTACAAATGTGAACTAAATAAGGCCGGGAGTCGTTTTTATTGTTTAAAACACGATTTCTCGACGAGAATATGCTTTTTCAAAAAAGCCATGTTCCCATGGCGAGAGACTCGTTTTCTGTGAGAAAATGCATTAAAAGGAGGGATTTCATCAGAAACACTATAAATACATATTGTACTTGTCATAAAAAGGCACAGAACCTTGAAATAGAAGGTTTCTCACCAAAAAACACATTGGTGAAACCCCTATCTTAAGGCTCTGAGTGTTTGCGCACATGTACAACAGGCATGTTTAAACTATAACGTTTTTAGTGAAATCATGTTTCTCTCGAGGAGAAAACGCGTTTAAAGCCATAAAAAGATTTCACTGTGTTTTGACATTGGACCAAGCTACCAACAACCTAAAAAATGATCAGAACTGGAGAAATTACACATTGACATTGGGTGGAATCATGTAACTCTTAAGGACGTGTTGTAGACTTGTTGAATACATTCATTTTTCTTGTTTTGTTTGTTTTTGATGAAATTGTGCTTTTCTCGTCGAGAAAAGGCGTTTATAACGCGATAAAAAGGTTTAGTGCGTTATGAATACGGGTTAGCTTACCAAAAGTACAAATGTGAACTAAATAAGGCCGGGAGTCGTTTTTATTGTTTAAAACACGATTTCTCGACGAGAATATGCTTTTTCAAAAAAGCCATGTTCCCATGGCGAGAGACTCGTTTTCTGTGAGAAAATGCTATAAAAGGAGGGATTTCATCAGAAACACTATAAATACATATTGTACTTGTCATAAAAAGGCACAGAACCTTGAAATAGAAGGTTTCTCACCAAAAAACACATTGGTGAAACCCCTATCTTAAGGCTCTGAGTGTTTGCGCACATGTACAACAGGCATGTTTAAACTATAACGTTTTTAGTGAAATCATGTTTCTCTCGAGGAGAAAACGCGTTTAAAGCCATAAAAAGATTTCACTGTGTTTTGACATTGGACCAAGCTACCAACAACCTAAAAAATGATCAAGAACTGGAGAAATTACACATTGACATTGGGTGAAATCATGTAACTCTTAAGGACGTGTTGTAGACTTGTTGAATACATTCATTTTTCTTGTTTTGTTTGTTTTTGATGAAATTGTGCTTTTCTCGTCGAGAAAAGGCGTTTAACGCGATAAAAAGGTTTAGTGCGTTATGAATATGGGTTAGCTTACCAAAAGTACAACTGTGAACTAAATAAGGCCGGGAGTCGTTTTTATTGTTTAAAACACGATTTCTCGACGAGAATATGCTTTTTCAAAAAAGCCATGTTCCCATGGCGAGAGACTCGTTTTCTGTGAGAAAATGCATTAAAAGGAGGGATTTCATCAGAAACACTATAAATACATATTGTACTTGTCATAAAAAGGCACAGAACCTTGAAATAGAAGGTTTCTCACCAAAAAACACATTGGTGAAACCCCTATCTTAAGGCTCTGAGTGTTTGCGCACATGTACAACAGGCATGTTTAAACTATAACGTTTTTAGTGAAATCATGTTTCTCTCGAGGAGAAAACGCGTTTAAAGCCATAAAAAGATTTCACTGTGTTTTGACATTGGACCAAGCTACCAACAACCTAAAAAATGATCAGAACTGGAGAAATTACACATTGACATTAAGTGAAATCATGTAACTCTTAAGGACGTGTTGTAGACTTGTTGAATACATTCATTTTTCTTGTTTTGTTTGTTTTTGATGAAATTGTGCTTTTCTCGTCGAGAAAAGGCGTTTAACGCGATAAAAAGGTTTAGTGCATTATGAATATGGGTTAGCTTACCAAAAGTACAAATGTGAACTAAATAAGGCCGGGAGTCGTTTTTATTGTTTAAAACACGATTTCTCGACGAGAATATGCTTTTTCAAAAAAGCCATGTTCCCATGGCGAGAGACTCGTTTTCTGTGAGAAAATGCATTAAAAGGAGGGATTTCATCAGAAACACTATAAATCCATATTGTACTTGTCATAAAAAGGCACAGAACCTTGAAATAGAAGGTTTCTCACCATAAACACATTGGTGAAACCCCTATCTTAAGGCTCTGAGTGTTTGCGCACATGTACAACAGGCATGTTTAAACTATAACGTTTTTAGTGAAATCATGTTTCTCTCGAGGAGAAAACGCGTTTAAAGCCATAAAAAGATTTCACTGTGTTTTGACATTGGACCAAGCTACCAACAACCTAAAAAATGATCAGAACTGGAGAAATTACACATTGACATTGGGTGAAATCATGTAACTCTTAAGGACGTGTTGTAGACTTGTTGAATAGATTCATTTTTCTTGTTTTGTTTGTTTTTGATGAAATTGTGCTTTTCTCGTCGAGAAAAGGCGTTTAACGCGATAAAAAGGTTTAGTGCGTTATGAATATGGGTTACCTTACAAAAAGTACAAATGTGAACTAAATAAGGCCGGGAGTCGTTTTTATTGTTTAAAACACGATTTGTCGACGAGAATATGCTTTTTCAAAAAAGCCATGTTCCCATGGCGAGAGACTCGTTTTCTGTGAGAAAATGCATTAAAAGGAGGGATTTCATCAGAAACACTATAAATACATATTGTACTTGTCATAAAAAGGCACAGAACCTTGAAATAGAAGGTTTCTCACCAAAAAACACATTGGTGAAACCCCTATCTTAAGGCTCTGAGTGTTTGCGCACATGTACAACATGCATGTTTAAACTATAACGTTTTTAGTGAAATCATGTTTCTCTCGAGGAGAAAACGCGTTTAAAGCCATAAAAAGATTTCACTGTGTTTTGACATTGGACCAAGCTACCAACAACCTAAAAAATGATCAGAACTGGAGAAATTACACATTGACATTGGGTGGAATCATGTAACTCTTAAGGACGTGTTGTAGACTTGTTGAATACATTCATTTTTCTTGTTTTGTTTGTTTTTGATGAAATTGTGCTTTTCTCGTCGAGAAAAGGCGTTTATAACGCGATAAAAAGGTTTAGTGCGTTATGAATACGGGTTAGCTTACCAAAAGTACAAATGTGAACTAAATAAGGCCGGGAGTCGTTTTTATTGTTTAAAACACGATTTCTCGACGAGAATATGCTTTTTCAAAAAAGCCATGTTCCCATGGCGAGAGACTCGTTTTCTGTGAGAAAATGCATTAAAAGGAGGGATTTCATCAGAAACACTATAAATACATATTGTACTTGTCATAAAAAGGCACAGAACCTTGAAATAGAAGGTTTCTCACCAAAAAACACATTGGTGAAACCCCTATCTTAAGGCTCTGAGTGTTTGCGCACATGTACAACAGGCATGTTTAAACTATAACGTTTTTAGTGAAATCATGTTTCTCTCGAGGAGAAAACGCGTTTAAAGCCATAAAAAGATTTCACTGTGTTTTGACATTGGACCAAGCTACCAACAACCTAAAAAATGATCAAGAACTGGAGAAATTACACATTGACATTGGGTGAAATCATGTAACTCTTAAGGACGTGTTGTAGACTTGTTGAATAGATTCATTTTTCTTGTTTTGTTTGTTTTTGATGAAATTGTGCTTTTCTCGTCGAGAAAAGGCGTTTAACGCGATAAAAAGGTTTAGTGCGTTATGAATATGGGTTAGCTTACCAAAAGTACAAATGTGAACTAAATAAGGCCGGGAGTCGTTTTTATTGTTTAAAACACGATTTCTCGACGAGAATATGCTTTTTCAAAAAAGCCATGTTCCCATGGCGAGAGACTCGTTTGCTGTGAGAAAATGCATTAAAAGGAGGGATTTCATCAGAAACACTATAAATACATATTGTACTTGTCATAAAAAGGCACAGAACCTTGAAATAGAAGGTTTCTCACCAAAAAACACATTGGTGAAACCCCTATCTTAAGGCTCTGAGTGTTTGCGCACATGTACAACAGGCATGTTTAAACTATAACGTTTTTAGTGAAATCATGTTTCTCTCGAGGAGAAAACGCGTTTAAAGCCATAAAAAGATTTCACTGTGTTTTGACATTGGACCAAGCTACCAACAACCTAAAAAATGATCAGAACTGGAGAAATTACACATTGACATTGAGTGAAATCATGTAACTCTTAAGGACGTGTTGTAGACTTGTTGAATACATTCATTTTTCTTGTTTTGTTTGTTTTTGATGAAATTGTGCTTTTCTCGTCGAGAAAAGGCGTTTAACGCGATAAAAAGGTTTAGTGCATTATGAATATGGGTTAGCTTACCAAAAGTACAAATGTGAACTAAATAAGGCCGGGAGTCGTTTTTATTGTTTAAAACACGATTTCTCGACGAGAATATGCTTTTTCAAAAAAGCCATGTTCCCATGGCGAGAGACTCGTTTTCTGTGAGAAAATGCATTAAAAGGAGGGATTTCATCAGAAACACTATAAATACATATTGTACTTGTCATAAAAAGGCACAGAACCTTGAAATAGAAGGTTTCTCACCATAAACACATTGGTGAAACCCCTATCTTAAGGCTCTGAGTGTTTGCGCACATGTACAACAGGCATGTTTAAACTATAACGTTTTTAGTGAAATCATGTTTCTCTCGAGGAGAAAACGCGTTTAAAGCCATAAAAAGATCTCACTGTGTTTTGGCATTGACCAAGCTACCAACCACATAAAAAATGATCAGAACTGGAGAAATTACACATTGACATTGGGTGAAATCATGTAACTCTTAAGGACGTGTTGCAGACTTGTTGAATAGATTAATTTTTCTTGTTTTGTTTGTTTTTGATGAAATTGTGCTTTTCTCGTCGAGAAAAGGCGTTTAACGCGATAAAAAGGTTTAGTGCGTTATGAATACGGGCTAGCTTACCAAAAGTACAAATGTGAACTAAATAAGGCCGGGAGTCGTTTTTATTGCTTAAAACACGATTTCTCGACCAGAATATGCTTTTTCAAAAAAGCCATGTTCCCATGGCGAGAGACTCGTTTTCTGTGAGAAAATGCATTAAAAGGAGGGATTTCATCAGAAACACTATAAATACATATTGTACTTGTCATAAAAAGGCACAGAACCTTGAAATAGAAGGTTTCTCACCAAAAAACACATTGGTGAAACCCCTATCTTAAGGCTCTGAGTGTTTGCGCACATGTACAACAGGCATGTTTAAACTATAACGTTTTTAGTGAAATCATGTTTCTCTCGAGGAGAAAACGCGTTTAAAGCCATAAAAAGATTTCACTGTGTTTTGACATTGGACCAAGCTACCAACAACCTAAAAAATGATCAGAACTGGAGAAATTACACATTGACATTGGGTGAAATCATGTAACTCTTAAGGACGTGTTGTAGACTTGTTGAATACATTCATTTTTCTTGTTTTGTTTGTTTTTGATGAAATTGTGCTTTTCTCGTCGAGAAAAGGCGTTTATAACGCGATAAAAAGGTTTAGTGCGTTATGAATACGGGTTAGCTTACCAAAAGTACAAATGTGAACTAAATAAGGCCGGGAGTCGTTTTTATTGTTTAAAACACGATTTCTCGACGAGAATATGCTTTTTCAAAAAAGCCATGTTCCCATGGCGAGAGACTCGTTTTCTGTGAGAAAATGCATTAAAAGGAGGGATTTCATCAGAAACACTATAAATACATATTGTACTTGTCATAAAAAGGCACAGAACCTTGAAATAGAAGGTTTCTAACCAAAAAACACATTGGTGAAACCCCTATCTTAAGGCTCTGAGTGTTTGCGCACATGTACAACAGGCATGTTTAGACTTTAACGTTTTTAGTGAAATCATGTTTCTCTCGAGGAGAAAACGCGTGTTTAAAGCCATAAAAAGATTTCACTGTGTTTTGACATTGGACCAAGCTACCAACAACCTAAAAAATGATCAGAACTGGAGAAATTACACATTGACATTGGGTGAAATCATGTAACTCTTAAGGACGTGTTGTAGACTTGTTGAATACATTCATTTTTCTTGTTTTGTTTGTTTTTGATGAAATTGTGCTTTTCTCGTCGAGAAAAGGCGTTTATAACGCGATAAAAAGGTTTAGTGCGTTATGAATACGGGCTAGCTTACCAAAAGTGTTAGCTTACCAAAAGTACAAATTTGAACTAAATAAGGCCGGGAGTCGTTTTTATTGTTTAAAACACGATTTCTCGACGAGAATATGCTTTTTCAAAAAAGCCATGTTCCCATGGCGAGGGACTCGTTTTCTGTGAGAAAATGCATTAAAAGGAGGGATTTCATCAGAAACACTATAAATACATATTGTACTTGTCATAAAAAGGCACAGAACCTTGAAATAGAAGGTTTCTCACCAAAAAACACATTGGTGAAACCCCTATCTTAAGGCTCTGAGTGTTTGCGCACATGTACAACAGGCATGTTTAAACTATAACGTTTTTAGTGAAATCATGTTTCTCTCGAGGAGAAAACGCGTTTAAAGCCATAAAAAGATTTCTCTGTGTTTTGACATTGGACCAAGCTACCAACAACCTAAAAAATGATCAGAACTGGAGAAATTACACATTGACATTGGGTGAAATCATGTAACTCTTAAGGACGTGTTGTAGACTTGTTGAATACATTCATTTTTCTTGTTTTGTTTGTTTTTGATGAAATTGTGCTTTTCTCGTCGAGAAAAGAAGTTTAACGCGATAAAAAGGTTTAGTGCGTTATGAATACGGGTTAGCTTACCAAAAGTACAAATGTGAACTAAATAAGGCCGGGAGTCGTTTTTATTGTTTAAAACACGATTTCTCGACGAGAATATGCTTTTTCAAAAAAGCCATGTTCCCATGGCGAGAGACTCGTTTTCTGTGAGAAAATGCATTAAAAGGAGGGATTTCATCAGAAACACTATAAATACATATTGTACTTGTCTGAAAACACACAGAACCTTGAAATAGAAGGTTTCTCACCAAAAAACACATTGGTGAAACCCCTATCTTAAGGCTCTGAGTGTTTGCACACATGTACAACAGGCATGTTTAAACTATAACGTTTTTACTGAAATCATGTTTCTCTCGAGGAGAAAACGCGTTTAAAGCCATAAAAAGATCTCACTTGTGTTTTGGCATTGACCAAGCTACCAACCACCTAAAAAATGATCAGAACTGGAGAAATTACACATTGACATTGGGTGAAATCATGTAACTCTTAAGGACGTGTTGCAGACTTGTTGAATAGATTCATTTTTCTTGTTTTGTTTGTTTTTGATGAAATTGTGCTTTTCTCGTCGAGAAAAGGCGTTTAACGCGATAAAAAGGTTTAGTGCGTTATGAATACGGGCTAGATTACCAAAAGTACAAATGTGAACTAAATAAGGCCGGGAGTCGTTTTTATTGCTTAAAACACGATTTCTCGACCAGAATATGCTTTTTCAAAAAAGCCATGTTCCCATGGCGAGAGACTCGTTTTCTGTGAGAAAATGCATTAAAAGGAGGGATTTCATCAGAAACACTATAAATACATATTGTACTTGTCTGAAAACGCACAGAACCTTGAAATAGAAGGTTTCTCACCAAAAAACACATTGGTGAAACCCCTATCTTAAGGCTCTGAGTGTTTGCACACATGTACAAACAGGCATGTTTAAACTATAACGTTTTTAGTGAAATCATGTTTCTCTCGAGGAGAAAACGCGTTTAAAGCCATAAAAAGATCTCACTGTGTTTTGGCATTGACCAAGCTACCAACAACCTAAAAAATGATCAGAACTGGAGAAATTACATATTGACATTGGGTGAAATCATGTAACTCTTAAGGACGTGTTGCAGACTTGTTGAATAGATTCATTTTTCTTGTTTTGTTTGTTTTTGATGAAATTGCTTTTCTCGTCGAGAAAAGGCGTTTAACGCGATAAAAAGGTTTAGTGCGTTATGAATACGGGCTAGCTTACCAAAAGTACAAATGTGAACTAAATAAGGCCGGGAGTCGTTTTTATTGTTTAAAACACGATTTCTCGACGAGAATATGCTTTTTCAAAAAAGCCATGTTCCCATGGCGAGAGACTCGTTTTCTGTGAGAAAATGCATTAAAAGGAGGGATTTCATCAGAAACACTATAAATACATATTGTACTTGTCATAAAAAGGCACAGAACCTTGAAATAGAAGGTTTCTAACCAAAAAACACATTGGTGAAACCCCTATCTTAAGGCTCTGAGTGTTTGCGCACATGTACAACAGGCATGTTTAGACTTTAACGTTTTTAGTGAAATCATGTTTCTCTCGAGGAGAAAACGCGTGTTTAAAGCCATAAAAAGATTTCACTGTGTTTTGACATTGGACCAAGCTACCAACAACCTAAAAAATGATCAGAACTGGAGAAATTACACATTGACATTGAGTGAAATCATGTAACTCTTAAGGACGTGTTGTAGACTTGTTGAATACATTCATTTTTCTTGTTTTGTTTGTTTTTGATGAAATTGTGCTTTTCTCGTCGAGAAAAGGCGTTTAACGCGATAAAAAGGTTTAGTGCATTATGAATATGGGTTAGCTTACCAAAAGTACAAATGTGAACTAAATAAGGCCGGGAGTCGTTTTTATTGTTTAAAACACGATTTCTCGACGAGAATATGCTTTTTCAAAAAAGCCATGTTCCCATGGCGAGAGACTCGTTTTCTGTGAGAAAATGCATTAAAAGGAGGGATTTCATCAGAAACACTATAAATACATATTGTACTTGTCATAAAAAGGCACAGAACCTTGAAATAGAAGGTTTCTCACCATAAACACATTGGTGAAACCCCTATCTTAAGGCTCTGAGTGTTTGCGCACATGTACAACAGGCATGTTTAAACTATAACGTTTTTAGTGAAATCATGTTTCTCTCGAGGAGAAAACGCGTTTAAAGCCATAAAAAGATCTCACTGTGTTTTGGCATTGACCAAGCTACCAACCACATAAAAAATGATCAGAACTGGAGAAATTACACATTGACATTGGGTGAAATCATGTAACTCTTAAGGACGTGTTGCAGACTTGTTGAATAGATTAATTTTTCTTGTTTTGTTTGTTTTTGATGAAATTGTGCTTTTCTCGTCGAGAAAAGGCGTTTAACGCGATAAAAAGGTTTAGTGCGTTATGAATACGGGCTAGCTTACCAAAAGTACAAATGTGAACTAAATAAGGCCGGGAGTCGTTTTTATTGCTTAAAACACGATTTCTCGACCAGAATATGCTTTTTCAAAAAAGCCATGTTCCCATGGCGAGAGACTCGTTTTCTGTGAGAAAATGCATTAAAAGGAGGGATTTCATCAGAAACACTATAAATACATATTGTACTTGTCATAAAAAGGCACAGAACCTTGAAATAGAAGGTTTCTCACCAAAAAACACATTGGTGAAACCCCTATCTTAAGGCTCTGAGTGTTTGCGCACATGTACAACAGGCATGTTTAAACTATAACGTTTTTAGTGAAATCATGTTTCTCTCGAGGAGAAAACGCGTTTAAAGCCATAAAAAGATTTCACTGTGTTTTGACATTGGACCAAGCTACCAACAACCTAAAAAATGATCAGAACTGGAGAAATTACACATTGACATTGGGTGAAATCATGTAACTCTTAAGGACGTGTTGTAGACTTGTTGAATACATTCATTTTTCTTGTTTTGTTTGTTTTTGATGAAATTGTGCTTTTCTCGTCGAGAAAAGGCGTTTATAACGCGATAAAAAGGTTTAGTGCGTTATGAATACGGGTTAGCTTACCAAAAGTACAAATGTGAACTAAATAAGGCCGGGAGTCGTTTTTATTGTTTAAAACACGATTTCTCGACGAGAATATGCTTTTTCAAAAAAGCCATGTTCCCATGGCGAGAGACTCGTTTTCTGTGAGAAAATGCATTAAAAGGAGGGATTTCATCAGAAACACTATAAATACATATTGTACTTGTCATAAAAAGGCACAGAACCTTGAAATAGAAGGTTTCTAACCAAAAAACACATTGGTGAAACCCCTATCTTAAGGCTCTGAGTGTTTGCGCACATGTACAACAGGCATGTTTAGACTTTAACGTTTTTAGTGAAATCATGTTTCTCTCGAGGAGAAAACGCGTGTTTAAAGCCATAAAAAGATTTCACTGTGTTTTGACATTGGACCAAGCTACCAACAACCTAAAAAATGATCAGAACTGGAGAAATTACACATTGACATTGGGTGAAATCATGTAACTCTTAAGGACGTGTTGTAGACTTGTTGAATACATTCATTTTTCTTGTTTTGTTTGTTTTTGATGAAATTGTGCTTTTCTCGTCGAGAAAAGGCGTTTATAACGCGATAAAAAGGTTTAGTGCGTTATGAATACGGGCTAGCTTACCAAAAGTGTTAGCTTACCAAAAGTACAAATTTGAACTAAATAAGGCCGGGAGTCGTTTTTATTGTTTAAAACACGATTTCTCGACGAGAATATGCTTTTTCAAAAAAGCCATGTTCCCATGGCGAGGGACTCGTTTTCTGTGAGAAAATGCATTAAAAGGAGGGATTTCATCAGAAACACTATAAATACATATTGTACTTGTCATAAAAAGGCACAGAACCTTGAAATAGAAGGTTTCTCACCAAAAAACACATTGGTGAAACCCCTATCTTAAGGCTCTGAGTGTTTGCGCACATGTACAACAGGCATGTTTAAACTATAACGTTTTTAGTGAAATCATGTTTCTCTCGAGGAGAAAACGCGTTTAAAGCCATAAAAAGATTTCTCTGTGTTTTGACATTGGACCAAGCTACCAACAACCTAAAAAATGATCAGAACTGGAGAAATTACACATTGACATTGGGTGAAATCATGTAACTCTTAAGGACGTGTTGTAGACTTGTTGAATACATTCATTTTTCTTGTTTTGTTTGTTTTTGATGAAATTGTGCTTTTCTCGTCGAGAAAAGAAGTTTAACGCGATAAAAAGGTTTAGTGCGTTATGAATACGGGTTAGCTTACCAAAAGTACAAATGTGAACTAAATAAGGCCGGGAGTCGTTTTTATTGTTTAAAACACGATTTCTCGACGAGAATATGCTTTTTCAAAAAAGCCATGTTCCCATGGCGAGAGACTCGTTTTCTGTGAGAAAATGCATTAAAAGGAGGGATTTCATCAGAAACACTATAAATACATATTGTACTTGTCTGAAAACACACAGAACCTTGAAATAGAAGGTTTCTCACCAAAAAACACATTGGTGAAACCCCTATCTTAAGGCTCTGAGTGTTTGCACACATGTACAACAGGCATGTTTAAACTATAACGTTTTTACTGAAATCATGTTTCTCTCGAGGAGAAAACGCGTTTAAAGCCATAAAAAGATCTCACTTGTGTTTTGGCATTGACCAAGCTACCAACCACCTAAAAAATGATCAGAACTGGAGAAATTACACATTGACATTGGGTGAAATCATGTAACTCTTAAGGACGTGTTGCAGACTTGTTGAATAGATTCATTTTTCTTGTTTTGTTTGTTTTTGATGAAATTGTGCTTTTCTCGTCGAGAAAAGGCGTTTAACGCGATAAAAAGGTTTAGTGCGTTATGAATACGGGCTAGATTACCAAAAGTACAAATGTGAACTAAATAAGGCCGGGAGTCGTTTTTATTGCTTAAAACACGATTTCTCGACCAGAATATGCTTTTTCAAAAAAGCCATGTTCCCATGGCGAGAGACTCGTTTTCTGTGAGAAAATGCATTAAAAGGAGGGATTTCATCAGAAACACTATAAATACATATTGTACTTGTCTGAAAACGCACAGAACCTTGAAATAGAAGGTTTCTCACCAAAAAACACATTGGTGAAACCCCTATCTTAAGGCTCTGAGTGTTTGCACACATGTACAAACAGGCATGTTTAAACTATAACGTTTTTAGTGAAATCATGTTTCTCTCGAGGAGAAAACGCGTTTAAAGCCATAAAAAGATCTCACTGTGTTTTGGCATTGACCAAGCTACCAACAACCTAAAAAATGATCAGAACTGGAGAAATTACATATTGACATTGGGTGAAATCATGTAACTCTTAAGGACGTGTTGCAGACTTGTTGAATAGATTCATTTTTCTTGTTTTGTTTGTTTTTGATGAAATTGCTTTTCTCGTCGAGAAAAGGCGTTTAACGCGATAAAAAGGTTTAGTGCGTTATGAATACGGGCTAGCTTACCAAAAGTACAAATGTGAACTAAATAAGGCCGGGAGTCGTTTTTATTGTTTAAAACACGATTTGTCGACGAGAATATGCTTTTTCAAAAAAGCCATGTTCCCATGGCGAGAGAGTCGTTTTCTGTGAGAAAATCCATTAAAAGGAGGGATTTCATCAGAAACACTATAAATACATATTGTACTTGTCATAAAAAGGCACAGAATCTTGAAATAGAAGGTTTCTCACCAAAAAACACATTGGTGAAACCCCTATCTTAAGGCTCTGAGTGTTTGCGCACATGTACAACAGGCATGTTTAAACTATAACGTTTTTAGTGAAATCATGTTTCTCTCGAGGAGAAAACGCGTTTAAAGCCATAAAAAGATTTCACTGTGTTTTGACATTGGACCAAGCTACCAACAACCTAAAAAATGATCAAGAACTGGAGAAATTACACATTGACACTGGGTGAAATCATGTAACTCTTAAGGACGTGTTGTAGACTTGTTGAATACATTCATTTTTCTTGTTTTGTTTGTTTTTGATGAAATTGTGCTTTTCTCGTCGAGAAAAGGCGTTTAACGCGATAAAAAGGTTTAGTGCGTTATGAATATGGGTTAGCTTACCAAAAGTACAAATGTGAACTAAATAAGGCCGGGAGTCGTTTTTATTGTTTAAAACACGATTTCTCGACGAGAATATGCTTTTTCAAAAAAGCCATGTTCCCATGGCGAGAGACTCGTTTTCTGTGAGAAAATGCATTAAAAGGAGGGATTTCATCAGAAACACTATAAATACATATTGTACTTGTCATAAAAAGGCACAGAACCTTGAAATAGAAGGTTTCTCACCAAAAAACACATTGGTGAAACCCCTATCTTAAGGCTCTGAGTGTTTGCGCACATGTACAACAGGCATGTTTAAACTATAACGTTTTTAGTGAAATCATGTTTCTCTCGAGGAGAAAACGCGTTTAAAGCCATAAAAAGATTTCACTGTGTTTTGACATTGGACCAAGCTACCAACAACCTAAAAAATGATCAGAACTGGAGAAATTACACATTGACATTGGGTGAAATCATGTAACTCTTAAGGACGTGTTGTAGACTTGTTGAATACATTCATTTTTCTTGTTTTGTTTGTTTTTGATGAAATTGTGCTTTTCTCGTCGAGAAAAGAAGTTTAACGCGATAAAAAGGTTTAGTGCGTTATGAATACGGGTTAGCTTACCAAAAGTACAAATGTGAACTAAATAAGGCCGGGAGTCGTTTTTATTGTTTAAAACACGATTTCTCGACGAGAATATGCTTTTTCAAAAAAGCCATGTTCCCATGGCGAGAGACTCGTTTTCTGTGAGAAAATGCATTAAAAGGAGGGATTTCATCAGAAACACTATAAATACATATTGTACTTGTCTGAAAACACACAGAACCTTGAAATAGAAGGTTTCTCACCAAAAAACACATTGGTGAAACCCCTATCTTAAGGCTCTGAGTGTTTGCACACATGTACAACAGGCATGTTTAAACTATAACGTTTTTAGTGAAATCATGTTTCTCTCGAGGAGAAAACGCGTTTAAAGCCATAAAAAGATCTCACTGTGTTTTGGCATTGACCAAGCTACCAACCACATAAAAAATGATCAGAACTGGAGAAATTACACATTGACATTGGGTGAAATCATGTAACTCTTAAGGACGTGTTGCAGACTTGTTGAATAGATTAATTTTTCTTGTTTTGTTTGTTTTTGATGAAATTGTGCTTTTCTCGTCGAGAAAAGGCGTTTAACGCGATAAAAAGGTTTAGTGCGTTATGAATACGGGCTAGCTTACCAAAAGTACAAATGTGAACTAAATAAGGCCGGGAGTCGTTTTTATTGCTTAAAACACGATTTCTCGACCAGAATATGCTTTTTCAAAAAAGCCATGTTCCCATGGCGAGAGACTCGTTTTCTGTGAGAAAATGCATTAAAAGGAGGGATTTCATCAGAAACACTATAAATACATATTGTACTTGTCATAAAAAGGCACAGAACCTTGAAATAGAAGGTTTCTCACCAAAAAACACATTGGTGAAACCCCTATCTTAAGGCTCTTAGTGTTTGCGCACATGTACAACAGGCATGTTTAAACTATAACGTTTTTAGTGAAATCATGTTTCTCTCGAGGAGAAAACGCGTTTAAAGCCATAAAAAGATTTCACTGTGTTTTGACATTGGACCAAGCTACCAACAACCTAAAAAATGATCAGAACTGGAGAAATTACACATTGACATTGGGTGAAATCATGTAACTCTTAAGGACGTGTTGTAGACTTGTTGAATACATTCATTTTTCTTGTTTTGTTTGTTTTTGATGAAATTGTGCTTTTCTCGTCGAGAAAAGGCGTTTATAACGCGATAAAAAGGTTTAGTGCGTTATGAATACGGGTTAGCTTACCAAAAGTACAAATGTGAACTAAATAAGGCCGGGAGTCGTTTTTATTGTTTAAAACACGATTTCTCGACGAGAATATGCTTTTTCAAAAAAGCCATGTTCCCATGGCGAGAGACTCGTTTTCTGTGAGAAAATGCATTAAAAGGAGGGATTTCATCAGAAACACTATAAATACATATTGTACTTGTCATAAAAAGGCACAGAACCTTGAAATAGAAGGTTTCTAACCAAAAAACACATTGGTGAAAACCCTATCTTAAGGCTCTGAGTGTTTGCGCACATGTACAACAGGCATGTTTAGACTTTAACGTTTTTAGTGAAATCATGTTTCTCTCGAGGAGAAAACGCGTGTTTAAAGCCATAAAAAGATTTCACTGTGTTTTGACATTGGACCAAGCTACCAACAACCTAAAAAATGATCAGAACTGGAGAAATTACACATTGACATTGGGTGAAATCATGTAACTCTTAAGGACGTGTTGTAGACTTGTTGAATACATTCATTTTTCTTGTTTTGTTTGTTTTTGATGAAATTGTGCTTTTCTCGTCGAGAAAAGGCGTTTATAACGCGATAAAAAGGTTTAGTGCGTTATGAATACGGGCTAGCTTACCAAAAGTGTTAGCTTACCAAAAGTACAAATTTGAACTAAATAAGGCCGGGAGTCGTTTTTATTGTTTAAAACACGATTTCTCGACGAGAATATGCTTTTTCAAAAAAGCCATGTTCCCATGGCGAGAGACTCGTTTTCTGTGAGAAAATGCATTAAAAGGAGGGATTTCATCAGAAACACTATAAATACATATTGTACTTGTCATAAAAAGGCACAGAACCTTGAAATAGAAGGTTTCTCACCAAAAAACACATTGGTGAAACCCCTATCTTAAGGCTCTGAGTGTTTGCGCACATGTACAACAGGCATGTTTAAACTATAACGTTTTTAGTGAAATCATGTTTCTCTCGAGGAGAAAACGCGTTTAAAGCCATAAAAAGATTTCACTGTGTTTTGACATTGGACCAAGCTACCAACAACCTAAAAAATGATCAGAACTGGAGAAATTACACATTGACACTGGGTGAAATCATGTAACTCTTAAGGACGTGTTGTAGACTTGTTGAATACATTCATTTTTCTTGTTTTGTTTGTTTTTGATGAAATTGTGCTTTTCTCGTCGAGAAAAGGCGTTTAACGCGATAAAAAGGTTTAGTGCGTTATGAATATGGGTTAGCTTACCAAAAGTACAAATGTGAACTAAATAAGGCCGGGAGTCGTTTTTATTGTTTAAAACACGATTTCTCGACGAGAATATGCTTTTTCAAAAAAGCCATGTTCCCATGGCGAGAGACTCGTTTTCTGTGAGAAAATGCATTAAAAGGAGGGATTTCATCAGAAACACTATAAATACATATTGTACTTGTCATAAAAAGGCACAGAACCTTGAAATAGAAGGTTTCTCACCAAAAAACACATTGGTGAAACCCCTATCTTAAGGCTCTGAGTGTTTGCGCACATGTACAACAGGCATGTTTAAACTATAACGTTTTTAGTGAAATCATGTTTCTCTCGAGGAGAAAACGCGTTTAAAGCCATAAAAAGATTTCACTGTGTTTTGACATTGGACCAAGCTACCAACAACCTAAAAAATGATCAGAACTGGAGAAATTACACATTGACATTGGGTGAAATCATGTAACTCTTAAGGACGTGTTGTAGACTTGTTGAATACATTCATTTTTCTTGTTTTGTTTGTTTTTGATGAAATTGTGCTTTTCTCGTCGAGAAAAGAAGTTTAACGCGATAAAAAGGTTTAGTGCGTTATGAATACGGGTTAGCTTACCAAAAGTACAAATGTGAACTAAATAAGGCCGGGAGTCGTTTTTATTGTTTAAAACACGATTTCTCGACGAGAATATGCTTTTTCAAAAAAGCCATGTTCCCATGGCGAGAGACTCGTTTTCTGTGAGAAAATGCATTAAAAGGAGGGATTTCATCAGAAACACTATAAATACATATTGTACTTGTCTGAAAACACACAGAACCTTGAAATAGAAGGTTTCTCACCAAAAAACACATTGGTGAAACCCCTATCTTAAGGCTCTGAGTGTTTGCACACATGTACAACAGGCATGTTTAAACTATAACGTTTTTAGTGAAATCATGTTTCTCTCGAGGAGAAAACGCGTTTAAAGCCATAAAAAGATCTCACTGTGTTTTGGCATTGACCAAGCTACCAACCACATAAAAAATGATCAGAACTGGAGAAATTACACATTGACATTGGGTGAAATCATGTAACTCTTAAGGACGTGTTGCAGACTTGTTGAATAGATTAATTTTTCTTGTTTTGTTTGTTTTTGATGAAATTGTGCTTTTCTCGTCGAGAAAAGGCGTTTAACGCGATAAAAAGGTTTAGTGCGTTATGAATACGGGCTAGCTTACCAAAAGTACAAATGTGAACTAAATAAGGCCGGGAGTCGTTTTTATTGCTTAAAACACGATTTCTCGACCAGAATATGCTTTTTCAAAAAAGCCATGTTCCCATGGCGAGAGACTCGTTTTCTGTGAGAAAATGCATTAAAAGGAGGGATTTCATCAGAAACACTATAAATACATATTGTACTTGTCATAAAAAGGCACAGAACCTTGAAATAGAAGGTTTCTCACCAAAAAACACATTGGTGAAACCCCTATCTTAAGGCTCTTAGTGTTTGCGCACATGTACAACAGGCATGTTTAAACTATAACGTTTTTAGTGAAATCATGTTTCTCTCGAGGAGAAAACGCGTTTAAAGCCATAAAAAGATTTCACTGTGTTTTGACATTGGACCAAGCTACCAACAACCTAAAAAATGATCAGAACTGGAGAAATTACACATTGACATTGGGTGAAATCATGTAACTCTTAAGGACGTGTTGTAGACTTGTTGAATACATTCATTTTTCTTGTTTTGTTTGTTTTTGATGAAATTGTGCTTTTCTCGTCGAGAAAAGGCGTTTATAACGCGATAAAAAGGTTTAGTGCGTTATGAATACGGGTTAGCTTACCAAAAGTACAAATGTGAACTAAATAAGGCCGGGAGTCGTTTTTATTGTTTAAAACACGATTTCTCGACGAGAATATGCTTTTTCAAAAAAGCCATGTTCCCATGGCGAGAGACTCGTTTTCTGTGAGAAAATGCATTAAAAGGAGGGATTTCATCAGAAACACTATAAATACATATTGTACTTGTCATAAAAAGGCACAGAACCTTGAAATAGAAGGTTTCTAACCAAAAAACACATTGGTGAAACCCCTATCTTAAGGCTCTGAGTGTTTGCGCACATGTACAACAGGCATGTTTAGACTTTAACGTTTTTAGTGAAATCATGTTTCTCTCGAGGAGAAAACGCGTGTTTAAAGCCATAAAAAGATTTCACTGTGTTTTGACATTGGACCAAGCTACCAACAACCTAAAAAATGATCAGAACTGGAGAAATTACACATTGACATTGGGTGAAATCATGTAACTCTTAAGGACGTGTTGTAGACTTGTTGAATACATTCATTTTTCTTGTTTTGTTTGTTTTTGATGAAATTGTGCTTTTCTCGTCGAGAAAAGGCGTTTATAACGCGATAAAAAGGTTTAGTGCGTTATGAATACGGGCTAGCTTACCAAAAGTGTTAGCTTACCAAAAGTACAAATTTGAACTAAATAAGGCCGGGAGTCGTTTTTATTGTTTAAAACACGATTTCTCGACGAGAATATGCTTTTTCAAAAAAGCCATGTTCCCATGGCGAGGGACTCGTTTTCTGTGAGAAAATGCATTAAAAGGAGGGATTTCATCAGAAACACTATAAATACATATTGTACTTGTCATAAAAAGGCACAGAACCTTGAAATAGAAGGTTTCTCACCAAAAAACACATTGGTGAAACCCCTATCTTAAGGCTCTGAGTGTTTGCGCACATGTACAACAGGCATGTTTAAACTATAACGTTTTTAGTGAAATCATGTTTCTCTCGAGGAGAAAACGCGTTTAAAGCCATAAAAAGATTTCTCTGTGTTTTGACATTGGACCAAGCTACCAACAACCTAAAAAAATGATCAGAACTGGAGAAATTACACATTGACATTGGGTGAAATCATGTAACTCTTAAGGACGTGTTGTAGACTTGTTGAATACATTCATTTTTCTTGTTTTGTTTGTTTTTGATGAAATTGTGCTTTTCTCGTCGAGAAAAGAAGTTTAACGCGATAAAAAGGTTTAGTGCGTTATGAATACGGGTTAGCTTACCAAAAGTACAAATGTGAACTAAATAAGGCCGGGAGTCGTTTTTATTGTTTAAAACACGATTTCTCGACGAGAATATGCTTTTTCAAAAAGCCATGTTCCCATGGCGAGAGACTCGTTTTCTGTGAGAAAATGCATTAAAAGGAGGGATTTCATCAGAAACACTATAAATACATATTGTACTTGTCTGAAAACACACAGAACCTTGAAATAGAAGGTTTCTCACCAAAAAACACATTGGTGAAACCCCTATCTTAAGGCTCTGAGTGTTTGCACACATGTACAACAGGCATGTTTAAACTATAACGTTTTTACTGAAATCATGTTTCTCTCGAGGAGAAAACGCGTTTAAAGCCATAAAAAGATCTCACTTGTGTTTTGGCATTGACCAAGCTACCAACCACCTAAAAAATGATCAGAACTGGAGAAATTACACATTGACATTGGGTGAAATCATGTAACTCTTAAGGACGTGTTGCAGACTTGTTGAATAGATTCATTTTTCTTGTTTTGTTTGTTTTTGATGAAATTGTGCTTTTCTCGTCGAGAAAAGGCGTTTAACGCGATAAAAAGGTTTAGTGCGTTATGAATACGGGCTAGATTACCAAAAGTACAAATGTGAACTAAATAAGGCCGGGAGTCGTTTTTATTGCTTAAAACACGATTTCTCGACCAGAATATGCTTTTTCAAAAAAGCCATGTTCCCATGGCGAGAGACTCGTTTTCTGTGAGAAAATGCATTAAAAGGAGGGATTTCATCAGAAACACTATAAATACATATTGTACTTGTCTGAAAACGCACAGAACCTTGAAATAGAAGGTTTCTCACCAAAAAACACATTGGTGAAACCCCTATCTTAAGGCTCTGAGTGTTTGCACACATGTACAAACAGGCATGTTTAAACTATAACGTTTTTAGTGAAATCATGTTTCTCTCGAGGAGAAAACGCGTTTAAAGCCATAAAAAGATCTCGCTGTGTTTTGGCATTGACCAAGCTACCAACAACCTAAAAAATGATCAGAACTGGAGAAATTACATATTGACATTGGGTGAAATCATGTAACTCTTAAGGACGTGTTGCAGACTTGTTGAATAGATTCATTTTTCTTGTTTTGTTTGTTTTTGATGAAATTGCTTTTCTCGTCGAGAAAAGGCGTTTAACGCGATAAAAAGGTTTAGTGCGTTATGAATACGGGCTAGCTTACCAAAAGTACAAATGTGAACTAAATAAGGCCGGGAGTCGTTTTTATTGTTTAAAACACGATTTGTCGACGAGAATATGCTTTTTCAAAAAAGCCATGTTCCCATGGCGAGAGAGTCGTTTTCTGTGAGAAAATCCATTAAAAGGAGGGATTTCATCAGAAACACTATAAATACATATTGTACTTGTCATAAAAAGGCACAGAATCTTGAAATAGAAGGTTTCTCACCAAAAAACACATTGGTGAAACCCCTATCTTAAGGCTCTGAGTGTTTGCGCACATGTACAACAGGCATGTTTAAACTATAACGTTTTTAGTGAAATCATGTTTCTCTCGAGGAGAAAACGCGTTTAAAGCCATAAAAAGATTTCACTGTGTTTTGACATTGGACCAAGCTACCAACAACCTAAAAAATGATCAAGAACTGGAGAAATTACACATTGACACTGGGTGAAATCATGTAACTCTTAAGGACGTGTTGTAGACTTGTTGAATACATTCATTTTTCTTGTTTTGTTTGTTTTTGATGAAATTGTGCTTTTCTCGTCGAGAAAAGGCGTTTAACGCGATAAAAAGGTTTAGTGCGTTATGAATATGGGTTAGCTTACCAAAAGTACAAATGTGAACTAAATAAGGCCGGGAGTCGTTTTTATTGTTTAAAACACGATTTCTCGACGAGAATATGCTTTTTCAAAAAAGCCATGTTCCCATGGCGAGAGACTCGTTTTCTGTGAGAAAATGCATTAAAAGGAGGGATTTCATCAGAAACACTATAAATACATATTGTACTTGTCATAAAAAGGCACAGAACCTTGAAATAGAAGGTTTCTCACCAAAAAACACATTGGTGAAACCCCTATCTTAAGGCTCTGAGTGTTTGCGCACATGTACAACAGGCATGTTTAAACTATAACGTTTTTAGTGAAATCATGTTTCTCTCGAGGAGAAAACGCGTTTAAAGCCATAAAAAGATTTCACTGTGTTTTGACATTGGACCAAGCTACCAACAACCTAAAAAATGATCAGAACTGGAGAAATTACACATTGACATTGGGTGAAATCATGTAACTCTTAAGGACGTGTTGTAGACTTGTTGAATACATTCATTTTTCTTGTTTTGTTTGTTTTTGATGAAATTGTGCTTTTCTCGTCGAGAAAAGAAGTTTAACGCGATAAAAAGGTTTAGTGCGTTATGAATACGGGTTAGCTTACCAAAAGTACAAATGTGAACTAAATAAGGCCGGGAGTCGTTTTTATTGTTTAAAACACGATTTCTCGACGAGAATATGCTTTTTCAAAAAAGCCATGTTCCCATGGCGAGAGACTCGTTTTCTGTGAGAAAATGCATTAAAAGGAGGGATTTCATCAGAAACACTATAAATACATATTGTACTTGTCTGAAAACACACAGAACCTTGAAATAGAAGGTTTCTCACCAAAAAACACATTGGTGAAACCCCTATCTTAAGGCTCTGAGTGTTTGCACACATGTACAACAGGCATGTTTAAACTATAACGTTTTTAGTGAAATCATGTTTCTCTCGAGGAGAAAACGCGTTTAAAGCCATAAAAAGATCTCACTGTGTTTTGGCATTGACCAAGCTACCAACCACATAAAAAATGATCAGAACTGGAGAAATTACACATTGACATTGGGTGAAATCATGTAACTCTTAAGGACGTGTTGCAGACTTGTTGAATAGATTAATTTTTCTTGTTTTGTTTGTTTTTGATGAAATTGTGCTTTTCTCGTCGAGAAAAGGCGTTTAACGCGATAAAAAGGTTTAGTGCGTTATGAATACGGGTTAGCTTACCAAAAGTACAAATGTGAACTAAATAAGGCCGGGAGTCGTTTTTATTGCTTAAAACACGATTTCTCGACCAGAATATGCTTTTTCAAAAAAGCCATGTTCCCATGGCGAGAGACTCGTTTTCTGTGAGAAAATGCATTAAAAGGAGGGATTTCATCAGAAACACTATAAATACATATTGTACTTGTCATAAAAAGGCACAGAACCTTGAAATAGAAGGTTTCTCACCAAAAAACACATTGGTGAAACCCCTATCTTAAGGCTCTGAGTGTTTGCGCACATGTACAACAGGCATGTTTAAACTATAACGTTTTTAGTGAAATCATGTTTCTCTCGAGGAGAAAACGCGTTTAAAGCCATAAAAAGATTTCACTGTGTTTTGACATTGGACCAAGCTACCAACAACCTAAAAAATGATCAGAACTGGAGAAATTACACATTGACATTGGGTGAAATCATGTAACTCTTAAGGACGTGTTGTAGACTTGTTGAATACATTCATTTTTCTTGTTTTGTTTGTTTTTGATGAAATTGTGCTTTTCTCGTCGAGAAAAGGCGTTTATAACGCGATAAAAAGGTTTAGTGCGTTATGAATACGGGTTAGCTTACCAAAAGTACAAATGTGAACTAAATAAGGCCGGGAGTCGTTTTTATTGTTTAAAACACGATTTCTCGACGAGAATATGCTTTTTCAAAAAAGCCATGTTCCCATGGCGAGAGACTCGTTTTCTGTGAGAAAATGCATTAAAAGGAGGGATTTCATCAGAAACACTATAAATACATATTGTACTTGTCATAAAAAGGCACAGAACCTTGAAATAGAAGGTTTCTAACCAAAAAACACATTGGTGAAACCCCTATCTTAAGGCTCTGAGTGTTTGCGCACATGTACAACAGGCATGTTTAGACTTTAACGTTTTTAGTGAAATCATGTTTCTCTCGAGGAGAAAACGCGTGTTTAAAGCCATAAAAAGATTTCACTGTGTTTTGACATTGGACCAAGCTACCAACAACCTAAAAAATGATCAGAACTGGAGAAATTACACATTGACATTGGGTGAAATCATGTAACTCTTAAGGACGTGTTGTAGACTTGTTGAATACATTCATTTTTCTTGTTTTGTTTGTTTTTGATGAAATTGTGCTTTTCTCGTCGAGAAAAGGCGTTTATAACGCGATAAAAAGGTTTAGTGCGTTATGAATACGGGCTAGCTTACCAAAAGTGTTAGCTTACCAAAAGTACAAATTTGAACTAAATAAGGCCGGGAGTCGTTTTTATTGTTTAAAACACGATTTCTCGACGAGAATATGCTTTTTCAAAAAAGCCATGTTCCCATGGCGAGGGACTCGTTTTCTGTGAGAAAATGCATTAAAAGGAGGGATTTCATCAGAAACACTATAAATACATATTGTACTTGTCATAAAAAGGCACAGAACCTTGAAATAGAAGGTTTCTCACCAAAAAACACATTGGTGAAACCCTTATCTTAAGGCTCTGAGTGTTTGCGCACATGTACAACAGGCATGTTTAAACTATAACGTTTTTAGTGAAATCATGTTTCTCTCGAGGAGAAAACGCGTTTAAAGCCATAAAAAGATTTCTCTGTGTTTTGACATTGGACCAAGCTACCAACAACCTAAAAAATGATCAGAACTGGAGAAATTACACATTGACATTGGGTGAAATCATGTAACTCTTAAGGACGTGTTGTAGACTTGTTGAATACATTCATTTTTCTTGTTTTGTTTGTTTTTGATGAAATTGTGCTTTTCTCGTCGAGAAAAGAAGTTTAACGCGATAAAAAGGTTTAGTGCGTTATGAATACGGGTTAGCTTACCAAAAGTACAAATGTGAACTAAATAAGGCCGGGAGTCGTTTTTATTGTTTAAAACACGATTTCTCGACGAGAATATGCTTTTTCAAAAAAGCCATGTTCCCATGGCGAGAGACTCGTTTTCTGTGAGAAAATGCATTAAAAGGAGGGATTTCATCAGAAACACTATAAATACATATTGTACTTGTCTGAAAACACACAGAACCTTGAAATAGAAGGTTTCTCACCAAAAAACACATTGGTGAAACCCCTATCTTAAGGCTCTGAGTGTTTGCACACATGTACAACAGGCATGTTTAAACTATAACGTTTTTAGTGAAATCATGTTTCTCTCGAGGAGAAAACGCGTTTAAAGCCATAAAAAGATCTCACTGTGTTTTGGCATTGACCAAGCTACCAACCACATAAAAAATGATCAGAACTGGAGAAATTACACATTGACATTGGGTGAAATCATGTAACTCTTAAGGACGTGTTGCAGACTTGTTGAATAGATTAATTTTTCTTGTTTTGTTTGTTTTTGATGAAATTGTGCTTTTCTCGTCGAGAAAAGGCGTTTAACGCGATAAAAAGGTTTAGTGCGTTATGAATACGGGCTAGCTTACCAAAAGTACAAATGTGAACTAAATAAGGCCGGGAGTCGTTTTTATTGCTTAAAACACGATTTCTCGACCAGAATATGCTTTTTCAAAAAAGCCATGTTCCCATGGCGAGAGACTCGTTTTCTGTGAGAAAATGCATTAAAAGGAGGGATTTCATCAGAAACACTATAAATACATATTGTACTTGTCATAAAAAGGCACAGAACCTTGAAATAGAAGGTTTCTCACCAAAAAACACATTGGTGAAACCCCTATCTTAAGGCTCTGAGTGTTTGCGCACATGTACAACAGGCATGTTTAAACTATAACGTTATTAGTGAAATCATGTTTCTCTCGAGGAGAAAACGCGTTTAAAGCCATAAAAAGATTTCACTGTGTTTTGACATTGGACCAAGCTACCAACAACCTAAAAAATGATCAGAACTGGAGAAATTACACATTGACATTGGGTGAAATCATGTAACTCTTAAGGACGTGTTGTAGACTTGTTGAATACATTCATTTTTCTTGTTTTGTTTGTTTTTGATGAAATTGTGCTTTTCTCGTCGAGAAAAGAAGTTTAACGCGATAAAAAGGTTTAGTGCGTTATGAATACGGGTTAGCTTACCAAAAGTACAAATGTGAACTAAATAAGGCCGGGAGTCGTTTTTATTGTTTAAAACACGATTTCTCGACGAGAATATGCTTTTTCAAAAAAGCCATGTTCCCATGGCGAGAGACTCGTTTTCTGTGAGAAAATGCATTAAAAGGAGGGATTTCATCAGAAACACTATAAATACATATTGTACTTGTCTGAAAACACACAGAACCTTGAAATAGAAGGTTTCTCACCAAAAAACACATTGGTGAAACCCCTATCTTAAGGCTCTGAGTGTTTGCACACATGTACAACAGGCATGTTTAAACTATAACGTTTTTAGTGAAATCATGTTTCTCTCGAGGAGAAAACGCGTTTAAAGCCATAAAAAGATCTCACTGTGTTTTGGCATTGACCAAGCTACCAACCACATAAAAAATGATCAGAACTGGAGAAATTACACATTGACATTGGGTGAAATCATGTAACTCTTAAGGACGTGTTGCAGACTTGTTGAATAGATTAATTTTTCTTGTTTTGTTTGTTTTTGATGAAATTGTGCTTTTCTCGTCGAGAAAAGGCGTTTAACGCGATAAAAAGGTTTAGTGCGTTATGAATACGGGCTAGCTTACCAAAAGTACAAATGTGAACTAAATAAGGCCGGGAGTCGTTTTTATTGCTTAAAACACGATTTCTCGACCAGAATATGCTTTTTCAAAAAAGCCATGTTCCCATGGCGAGAGACTCGTTTTCTGTGAGAAAATGCATTAAAAGGAGGGATTTCATCAGAAACACTATAAATACATATTGTACTTGTCATAAAAAGGCACAGAACCTTGAAATAGAAGGTTTCTCACCAAAAAACACATTGGTGAAACCCCTATCTTAAGGCTCTGAGTGTTTGCGCACATGTACAACAGGCATGTTTAAACTATAACGTTATTAGTGAAATCATGTTTCTCTCGAGGAGAAAACGCGTTTAAAGCCATAAAAAGATTTCACTGTGTTTTGACATTGGACCAAGCTACCAACAACCTAAAAAATGATCAGAACTGGAGAAATTACACATTGACATTGGGTGAAATCATGTAACTCTTAAGGACGTGTTGTAGACTTGTTGAATACATTCATTTTTCTTGTTTTGTTTGTTTTTGATGAAATTGTGCTTTTCTCGTCGAGAAAAGGCGTTTATAACGCGATAAAAAGGTTTAGTGCGTTATGAATACGGGTTAGCTTACCAAAAGTACAAATGTGAACTAAATAAGGCCGGGAGTCGTTTTTATTGTTTAAAACACGATTTCTCGACGAGAATATGCTTTTTCAAAAAAGCCATGTTCCCATGGCGAGAGACTCGTTTTCTGTGAGAAAATGCATTAAAAGGAGGGATTTCATCAGAAACACTATAAATACATATTGTACTTGTCATAAAAAGGCACAGAACCTTGAAATAGAAGGTTTCTCACCAAAAAACACATTGGTGAAACCCCTATCTTAAGGCTCTGAGTGTTTGCGCACATGTACAACAGGCATGTTTAGACTTTAACGTTTTTAGTGAAATCATGTTTCTCTCGAGGAGAAAACGCGTGTTTAAAGCCATAAAAAGATTTCACTGTGTTTTGACATTGGACCAAGCTACCAACAACCTAAAAAATGATCAGAACTGGAGAAATTACACATTGACATTGGGTGAAATCATGTAACTCTTAAGGACGTGTTGTAGACTTGTTGAATACATTCATTTTTCTTGTTTTGTTTGTTTTTGATGAAATTGGGCTTTTCTCGTCGAGAAAAGGCGTTTATAACGCGATAAAAAGGTTTAGTGCGTTATGAATACGGGCTAGCTTACCAAAAGTGTTAGCTTACCAAAAGTACAAATTTGAACTAAATAAGGCCGGGAGTCGTTTTTATTGTTTAAAACACGATTTCTCGACGAGAATATGCTTTTTCAAAAAAGCCATGTTCCCATGGCGAGGGACTCGTTTTCTGTGAGAAAATGCATTAAAAGGAGGGATTTCATCAGAAACACTATAAATACATATTGTACTTGTCATAAAAAGGCACAGAACCTTGAAATAGAAGGTTTCTCACCAAAAAACACATTGGTGAAACCCCTATCTTAAGGCTCTGAGTGTTTGCGCACATGTACAACAGGCATGTTTAAACTATAACGTTTTTAGTGAAATCATGTTTCTCTCGAGGAGAAAACGCGTTTAAAGCCATAAAAAGATTTCTCTGTGTTTTGACATTGGACCAAGCTACCAACAACCTAAAAAATGATCAGAACTGGAGAAATTACACATTGACATTGGGTGAAATCATGTAACTCTTAAGGACGTGTTGTAGACTTGTTGAATACATTCATTTTTCTTGTTTTGTTTGTTTTTGATGAAATTGTGCTTTTCTCGTCGAGAAAAGAAGTTTAACGCGATAAAAAGGTTTAGTGCGTTATGAATACGGGTTAGCTTACCAAAAGTACAAATGTGAACTAAATAAGGCCGGGAGTCGTTTTTATTGTTTAAAACACGATTTCTCGACGAGAATATGCTTTTTCAAAAAAGCCATGTTCCCATGGCGAGAGACTCGTTTTCTGTGAGAAAATGCATTAAAAGGAGGGATTTCATCAGAAACACTATAAATACATATTGTACTTGTCTGAAAACACACAGAACCTTGAAATAGAAGGTTTCTCACCAAAAAACACATTGGTGAAACCCCTATCTTAAGGCTCTGAGTGTTTGCACACATGTACAACAGGCATGTTTAAACTATAACGTTTTTAGTGAAATCATGTTTCTCTCGAGGAGAAAACGCGTTTAAAGCCATAAAAAGATCTCACTGTGTTTTGGCATTGACCAAGCTACCAACCACATAAAAAATGATCAGAACTGGAGAAATTACACATTGACATTGGGTGAAATCATGTAACTCTTAAGGACGTGTTGCAGACTTGTTGAATAGATTAATTTTTCTTGTTTTGTTTGTTTTTGATGAAATTGTGCTTTTCTCGTCGAGAAAAGGCGTTTAACGCGATAAAAAGGTTTAGTGCGTTATGAATACGGGCTAGCTTACCAAAAGTACAAATGTGAACTAAATAAGGCCGGGAGTCGTTTTTATTGCTTAAAACACGATTTCTCGACCAGAATATGCTTTTTCAAAAAAGCCATGTTCCCATGGCGAGAGACTCGTTTTCTGTGAGAAAATGCATTAAAAGGAGGGATTTCATCAGAAACACTATAAATACATATTGTACTTGTCATAAAAAGGCACAGAACCTTGAAATAGAAGGTTTCTCACCAAAAAACACATTGGTGAAACCCCTATCTTAAGGATCTGAGTGTTTGCACACATGTACAAACAGGCATGTTTAAACTATAACGTTTTTAGTGAAATCATGTTTCTCTCGAGGAGAAAACGCGTTTAAAGCCATAAAAAGATTTCACTGTGTTTTGACATTGGACCAAGCTACCAACAACCTAAAAAATGATCATAACTGGAGAAATTACACATTGACATTGGGTGAAATCATGTAACTCTTAAGGACGTGTTGTAGACTTGTTGAATACATTCATTTTTCTTGTTTTGTTTGTTTTTGATGAAATTGTGCTTTTCTCGTCGAGAAAAGGCGTTTATAACGCGATAAAAAGGTTTAGTGCGTTATGAATACGGGCTAGCTTACCAAAAGTACAAATGTGAACTAAATAAGGCCGGGAGTCGTTTTTATTGTTTAAAACACGATTTCTCGACGAGAATATGCTTTTTCAAAAAAGCCATGTTCCCATGGCGAGAGACTCGTTTTCTGTGAGAAAATGCATTAAAAGGAGGGATTTCATCAGAAACACTATAAATACATATTGTACTTGTCATAAAAAGGCACAGAACCTTGAAATAGAAGGTTTCTCACCAAAAAACACATTGGTGAAACCCCTATCTTAAGGCTCTGAGTGTTTGCGCACATGTACAACAGGCATGTTTAAACTTTAACGTTTTTAGTGAAATCATGTTTCTCTCGAGGAGAAAACGCGTGTTTAAAGCCATAAAAAGATTTCACTGTGTTTTGACATTGGACCAAGCTACCAACAACCTAAAAAATGATCAGAACTGGAGAAATTACACATTGACATTGGGTGAAATCATGTAACTCTTAAGGACGTGTTGTAGACTTGTTGAATACATTCATTTTTCTTGTTTTGTTTGTTTTTGATGAAATTGTGCTTTTCTCGTCGAGAAAAGAAGTTTAACGCGATAAAAAGGTTTAGTGCGTTATGAATACGGGTTAGCTTACCAAAAGTACAAATGTGAACTAAATAAGGCCGGGAGTCGTTTTTATTGTTTAAAACACGATTTCTCGACGAGAATATGCTTTTTCAAAAAAGCCATGTTCCCATGGCGAGAGACTCGTTTTCTGTGAGAAAATGCATTAAAAGGAGGGATTTCATCAGAAACACTATAAATACATATTGTACTTGTCTGAAAACACACAGAACCTTGAAATAGAAGGTTTCTCACCAAAAAACACATTGGTGAAACCCCTATCTTAAGGCTCTGAGTGTTTGCACACATGTACAACAGGCATGTTTAAACTATAACGTTTTTAGTGAAATCATGTTTCTCTCGAGGAGAAAACGCGTTTAAAGCCATAAAAAGATCTCACTGTGTTTTGGCATTGACCAAGCTACCAACCACATAAAAAATGATCAGAACTGGAGAAATTACACATTGACATTGGGTGAAATCATGTAACTCTTAAGGACGTGTTGCAGACTTGTTGAATAGATTCATTTTTCTTGTTTTGTTTGTTTTTGATGAAATTGTGCTTTTCTCGTCGAGAAAAGGCGTTTAACGCGATAAAAAGGTTTAGTGCGTTATGAATACGGGCTAGCTTACCAAAAGTACAAATGTGAACTAAATAAGGCCGGGAGTCGTTTTTATTGCTTAAAACACGATTTCTCGACCAGAATATGCTTTTTCAAAAAAGCCATGTTCCCATGGCGAGAGACTCGTTTTCTGTGAGAAAATGCATTAAAAGGAGGGATTTCATCAGAAACACTATAAATACATATTGTACTTGTCTGAAAACGCACAGAACCTTGAAATAGAAGGTTTCTCACCAAAAAACACATTGGTGAAACCCCTATCTTAAGGCTCTGAGTGTTTGCACACATGTACAAACAGGCATGTTTAAACTATAACGTTTTTAGTGAAATCATGTTTCTCTCGAGGAGAAAACGCGTTTAAAGCCATAAAAAGATCTCACTGTGTTTTGGCATTGACCAAGCTACCAACAACCTAAAAAATGATCAGAACTGGAGAAATTACATATTGACATTGGGTGAAATCATGTAACTCTTAAGGACGTGTTGCAGACTTGTTGAATAGATTCATTTTTCTTGTTTTGTTTGTTTTTGATGAAATTGCTTTTCTCGTCGAGAAAAGGCGTTTAACGCGATAAAAAGGTTTAGTGCGTTATGAATACGGGCTAGCTTACCAAAAGTACAAATGTGAACTAAATAAGGCCGGGAGTCGTTTTTATTGTTTAAAACACGATTTCTCGACGAGAATATGCTTTTTCAAAAAAGCCATGTTCCCATGGCGAGAGACTCGTTTTCTGTGAGAAAATGCATTAAAAGGAGGGATTTCATCAGAAACACTATAAATACATATTGTACTTGTCATAAAAAGGCACAGAACCTTGAAATAGAAGGTTTCTCACCAAAAAACACATTGGTGAAACCCCTATCTTAAGGCTCTGAGTGTTTGCACACATGTACAACAGGCATGTTTAAACTATAACGTTTTTAGTGAAATCATGTTTCTCTCGAGGAGAAAACGCGTTTAAAGCCATAAAAAGATCTCACTGTGTTTTGGCATTGACCAAGCTACCAACCACATAAAAAATGATCAGAACTGGAGAAATTACACATTGACATTGGGTGAAATCATGTAACTCTTAAGGACGTGTTGCAGACTTGTTGAATAGATTCATTTTTCTTGTTTTGTTTGTTTTTGATGAAATTGTGCTTTTCTCGTCGAGAAAAGGCGTTTAACGCGATAAAAAGGTTTAGTGCGTTATGAATACGGGCTAGCTTACCAAAAGTACAAATGTGAACTAAATAAGGCCGGGAGTCGTTTTTATTGCTTAAAACACGATTTCTCGACCAGAATATGCTTTTTCAAAAAAGCCATGTTCCCATGGCGAGAGACTCGTTTTCTGTGAGAAAATGCATTAAAAGGAGGGATTTCATCAGAAACACTATAAATACATATTGTACTTGTCATAAAAAGGCACAGAACCTTGAAATAGAAGGTTTCTCACCAAAAAACACATTGGTGAAACCCCTATCTTAAGGCTCTGAGTGTTTGCGCACATGTACAACAGGCATGTTTAAACTATAACGTTTTTAGTGAAATCATGTTTCTCTCGAGGAGAAAACGCGTTTAAAGCCATAAAAAGATTTCACTGTGTTTTGACATTGGACCAAGCTACCAACAACCTAAAAAATGATCAGAACTGGAGAAATTACACATTGACATTGGGTGAAATCATGTAACTCTTAAGGACGTGTTGTAGACTTGTTGAATACATTCATTTTTCTTGTTTTGTTTGTTTTTGATGAAATTGTGCTTTTCTCGTCGAGAAAAGGCGTTTAACGCGATAAAAAGGTTTAGTGCATTATGAATATGGGTTAGCTTACCAAAAGTACAAATGTGAACTAAATAAGGCCGGGAGTCGTTTTTATTGTTTAAAACACGATTTCTCGACGAGAATATGCTTTTTCAAAAAAGCCATGTTCCCATGGCGAGAGACTCGTTTTCTGTGAGAAAATGCATTAAAAGGAGGGATTTCATCAGAAACACTATAAATACATATTGTACTTGTCATAAAAAGGCACAGAACCTTGAAATAGAAGGTTTCTCACCAAAAAACACATTGGTGAAACCCCTATCTTAAGGCTCTGAGTGTTTGCGCACATGTACAACAGGCATGTTTAAACTATAACGTTTTTAGTGAAATCATGTTTCTCTCGAGGAGAAAACGCGTTTAAAGCCATAAAAAGATTTCTCTGTGTTTTGACATTGGACCAAGCTACCAACAACCTAAAAAATGATCAGAACTGGAGAAATTACACATTGACATTGGGTGAAATCATGTAACTCTTAAGGACGTGTTGTAGACTTGTTGAATACATTCATTTTTCTTGTTTTGTTTGTTTTTGATGAAATTGTGCTTTTCTCGTCGAGAAAAGTTTAACGCGATAAAAAGGTTTAGTGCGTTATGAATACGGGTTAGCTTACCAAAAGTACAAATGTGAACTAAATAAGGCCGGGAGTCGTTTTTATTGTTTAAAACACGATTTCTCGACGAGAATATGCTTTTTCAAAAAAGCCATGTTCCCATGGCGAGAGACTCGTTTTCTGTGAGAAAATGCATTAAAAGGAGGGATTTCATCAGAAACACTATAAATACATATTGTACTTGTCTGAAAACACACAGAACCTTGAAATAGAAGGTTTCTCACCAAAAAACACATTGGTGAAACCCCTATCTTAAGGCTCTGAGTGTTTGCACACATGTACAACAGGCATGTTTAAACTATAACGTTTTTAGTGAAATCATGTTTCTCTCGAGGAGAAAACGCGTTTAAAGCCATAAAAAGATCTCACTGTGTTTTGGCATTGACCAAGCTACCAACCACATAAAAAATGATCAGAACTGGAGAAATTACACATTGACATTGGGTGAAATCATGTAACTCTTAAGGACGTGTTGCAGACTTGTTGAATAGATTAATTTTTCTTGTTTTGTTTGTTTTTGATGAAATTGTGCTTTTCTCGTCGAGAAAAGGCGTTTAACGCGATAAAAAGGTTTAGTGCGTTATGAATACGGGCTAGCTTACCAAAAGTACAAATGTGAACTAAATAAGGCCGGGAGTCGTTTTTATTGCTTAAAACACGATTTCTCGACGAGAATATGCTTTTTCAAAAAAGCCATGTTCCCATGGCGAGAGACTCGTTTTCTGTGAGAAAATGCATTAAAAGGAGGGATTTCATCAGAAACACTATAAATACATATTGTACTTGTCTGAAAACGCACAGAACCTTGAAATAGAAGGTTTCTCACCAAAAAACACATTGGTGAAACCCCTATCTTAAGGCTCTGAGTGTTTGCACACATGTACAAACAGGCATGTTTAAACTATAACGTTTTTAGTGAAATCATGTTTCTCTCGAGGAGAAAACGCGTTTAAAGCCATAAAAAGATCTCACTGTGTTTTGGCATTGACCAAGCTACCAACAACCGAAAAAATGATCAGAACTGGAGAAATTACATATTGACATTGGGTGAAATCATGTAACTCTTAAGGACGTGTTGCAGACTTGTTGAATAGATTCATTTTTCTTGTTTTGTTTGTTTTTGATGAAATTGCTTTTCTCGTCGAGAAAAGGCGTTTAACGCGATAAAAAGGTTTAGTGCGTTATGAATACGGGTTAGCTTACCAAAAGTACAAATGTGAACTAAATAAGGCCGGGAGTCGTTTTTATTGTTTAAAACACGATTTCTCGACGAGAATATGCTTTTTCAAAAAAGCCATGTTCCCATGGCGAGAGACTCGTTTTCTGTGAGAAAATGCATTAAAAGGAGGGATTTCATCAGAAACACTATAAATACATATTGTACTTGTCATAAAAAGGCACAGAACCTTGAAATAGAAGGTTTCTCACCAAAAAACACATTGGTGAAACCCCTATCTTAAGGCTCTGAGTGTTTGCGCACATGTACAACAGGCATGTTTAAACTATAACGTTTTTAGTGAAATCATGTTTCTCTCGAGGAGAAAACGCGTTTAAAGCCATAAAAAGATTTCACTGTGTTTTGACATTGGACCAAGCTACCAACAACCTAAAAAATGATCAGAACTGGAGAAATTACACATTGACATTGGGTGAAATCATGTGACTCTTAAGGACGTGTTGTAGACTTGTTGAATACATTCATTTTTCTTGTTTTGTTTGTTTTTGATGAAATTGTGCTTTTCTCGTCGAGAAAAGGCGTTTAACGCGATAAAAAGGTTTAGTGCGTTATGAATATGGGTTAGCTTACCAAAAGTACAAATGTGAACTAAATAAGGCCGGGAGTCGTTTTTATTGCTTAAAACACGATTTCTCGACGAGAATATGCTTTTTCAAAAAAGCCATGTTCCCATGGCGAGAGACTCGTTTTCTGTGAGAAAATGCATTAAAAGGAGGGATTTCATCAGAAACACTATAAATACATATTGTACTTGTCATAAAAAGGCACAGAACCTTGAAATAGAAGGTTTCTCACCAAAAAACACATTGGTGAAACCCCTATCTTAAGGCTCTGAGTGTTTGCGCACATGTACAACAGGCATGTTTAAACTATAACGTTTTTAGTGAAATCATGTTTCTCTCGAGGAGAAAACGCGTTTAAAGCCATAAAAAGATTTCACTGTGTTTTGACATTGGACCAAGCTACCAACAACCTAAAAAATGATCAGAACTGGAGAAATTACACATTGACATTGGGTGAAATCATGTAACTCTTAAGGACGTGTTGTAGACTTGTTGAATACATTCATTTTTCTTGTTTTGTTTGTTTTTGATGAAATTGTGCTTTTCTCGTCGAGAAAAGAAGTTTAACGCGATAAAAAGGTTTAGTGCGTTATGAATACGGGTTAGCTTACCAAAAGTACAAATGTGAACTAAATAAGGCCGGGAGTCGTTTTTATTGTTTAAAACACGATTTCTCGACGAGAATATGCTTTTTCAAAAAAGCCATGTTCCCATGGCGAGAGACTCGTTTTCTGTGAGAAAATGCATTAAAAGGAGGGATTTCATCAGAAACACTATAAATACATATTGTACTTGTCTGAAAACACACAGAACCTTGAAATAGAAGGTTTCTCACCAAAAAACACTGGTGAAACCCCTATCTTAAGGCTCTGAGTGTTTGCACACATGTACAAACAGGCATGTTTAAACTATAACGTTTTTAGTGAAATCATGTTTCTCTCGAGGAGAAAACGCGTTTAAAGCCATAAAAAGATCTCACTGTGTTTTGGCATTGACCAAGCTACCAACCACCTAAAAAATGATCAGAACTGGAGAAATTACACATTGACATTGGGTGAAATCATGTAACTCTTAAGGACGTGTTGCAGACTTGTTGAATAGATTCATTTTTCTTGTTTTGTTTGTTTTTGATGAAATTGTGCTTTTCTCGTCGAGAAAAGGCGTTTAACGCGATAAAAAGGTTTAGTGCGTTATGAATACGGGCTAGCTTACCAAAAGTACAAATGTGAACTAAATAAGGCCGGGAGTCGTTTTTATTGCTTAAAACACGATTTCTCGACCAGAATATGCTTTTTCAAAAAAGCCATGTTCCCATGGCGAGAGACTCGTTTTCTGTGAGAAAATGCATTAAAAGGAGGGATTTCATCAGAAACACTATAAATACATATTGTACTTGTCTGAAAACGCACAGAACCTTGAAATAGAAGGTTTCTCACCAAAAAACACATTGGTGAAACCCCTATCTTAAGGCTCTGAGTGTTTGCGCACATGTACAACAGGCATGTTTAAACTATAACGTTTTTAGTGAAATCATGTTTCTCTCGAGGAGAAAACGCGTTTAAAGCCATAAAAAGATTTCACTGTGTTTTGACATTGGACCAAGCTACCAACAACCTAAAAAATGATCAGAACTGGAGAAATTACACATTGACATTGGGTGAAATCATGTAACTCTTAAGGACGTGTTGTAGACTTGTTGAATACATTCATTTTTCTTGTTTTGTTTGTTTTTGATGAAATTGTGCTTTTCTCGTCGAGAAAAGAAGTTTAACGCGATAAAAAGGTTTAGTGCGTTATGAATACGGGTTAGCTTACCAAAAGTACAAATGTGAACTAAATAAGGCCGGGAGTCGTTTTTATTGTTTAAAACACGATTTCTCGACGAGAATATGCTTTTTCAAAAAAGCCATGTTCCCATGGCGAGAGACTCGTTTTCTGTGAGAAAATGCATTAAAAGGAGGGATTTCATCAGAAACACTATAAATACATATTGTACTTGTCTGAAAACACACAGAACCTTGAAATAGAAGGTTTCTCACCAAAAAACACTGGTGAAACCCCTATCTTAAGGCTCTGAGTGTTTGCACACATGTACAACAGGCATGTTTAAACTATAACGTTTTTAGTGAAATCATGTTTCTCTCGAGGAGAAAACGCGTTTAAAGCCATAAAAAGATCTCACTGTGTTTTGGCATTGACCAAGCTACCAACCACCTAAAAAATGATCAGAACTGGAGAAATTACACATTGACATTGGGTGAAATCATGTAACTCTTAAGGACGTGTTGTAGACTTGTTGAATACATTCATTTTTCTTGTTTTGTTTGTTTTTGATGAAATTGTGCTTTTCTCGTCGAGAAAAGGCGTTTATAACGCGATAAAAAGGTTTAGTGCGTTATGAATACGGGTTAGCTTACCAAAAGTACAAATGTGAACTAAATAAGGCCGGGAGTCGTTTTTATTGTTTAAAACACGATTTCTCGACGAGAATATGCTTTTTCAAAAAAGCCATGTTCCCATGGCGAGAGACTCGTTTTCTGTGAGAAAATGCATTAAAAGGAGGGATTTCATCAGAAACACTATAAATACATATTGTACTTGTCATAAAAAGGCACAGAACCTTGAAATAGAAGGTTTCTCACCAAAAAACACATTGGTGAAACCCCTATCTTAAGGCTCTGAGTGTTTGCGCACATGTACAACAGGCATGTTTAAACTTTAACGTTTTTAGTGAAATCATGTTTCTCTCGAGGAGAAAACGCGTATTTAAAGCCATAAAAAGATTTCACTGTGTTTTGACATTGGACCAAGCTACCAACAACCTAAAAAATGATCAGAACTGGAGAAATTACACATTGACATTGGGTGAAATCATGTAACTCTTAAGGACGTGTTGTATACTTGTTGAATACATTCATTTTTCTTGTTTTGTTTGTTTTTGATGAAATTGTGCTTTTCTCGTCGAGAAAAGGCGTTTATAACGCGATAAAAAGGTTTAGTGCGTATGAATACGGGCTAGCTTACCAAAAGTGTTAGCTTACCAAAAGTACAAATGTGAACTAAATAAGGCCGGGAGTCGTTTTTATTGTTTAAAACACGATTTCTCGACGAGAATATGCTTTTTCAAAAAAGCCATGTTCCCATGGCGAGAGACTCGTTTTCTGTGAGAAAATGCATTAAAAGGAGGGATTTCATCAGAAACACTATAAATACATATTGTACTTGTCATAAAAAGGCACAGAACCTTGAAATAGAAGGTTTCTCACCAAAAAACACATTGGTGAAACCCCTATCTTAAGGCTCTGAGTGTTTGCGCACATGTACAACAGGCATGTTTAAACTATAACGTTTTTAGTGAAATCATGTTTCTCTCGAGGAGAAAACGCGTTTAAAGCCATAAAAAGATTTCACTGTGTTTTGACATTGGACCAAGCTACCAACAACCTAAAAAATGATCAGAACTGGAGAAATTACACATTGACATTGGGTGAAATCATGTAACTCTTAAGGACGTGTTGTAGACTTGTTGAATACATTCATTTTTCTTGTTTTGTTTGTTTTTGATGAAATTGTGCTTTTCTCGTCGAGAAAAGGCGTTTAACGCGATAAAAAGGTTTAGTGCGTTATGAATATGGGTTACCTTACAAAAAGTACAAATGTGAACTAAATAAGGCCGGGAGTCGTTTTTATTGTTTAAAACACGATTTCTCGACGAGAATATGCTTTTTCAAAAAAGCCATGTTCCCATGGCGAGAGACTCGTTTTCTGTGAGAAAATGCATTAAAAGGAGGGATTTCATCAGAAACACTATAAATACATATTGTACTTGTCATAAAAAGGCACAGAACCTTGAAATAGAAGGTTTCTCACCAAAAAACACATTGGTGAAACCCCTATCTTAAGGCTCTGAGTGTTTGCGCACATGTACAACAGGCATGTTTAAACTATAACGTTTTTAGTGAAATCATGTTTCTCTCGAGGAGAAAACGCGTTTAAAGCCATAAAAAGATTTCACTGTGTTTTGACATTGGACCAAGGTACCAACAACCTAAAAAATGATCAGAACTGGAGAAATTACACATTGACATTGGGTGAAATCATGTAACTCTTAAGGACGTGTTGCAGACTTGTTGAATACATTCATTTTTCTTGTTTTGTTTGTTTTTGATGAAATTGTGCTTTTCTCGTCGAGAAAAGAAGTTTAACGCGATAAAAAGGTTTAGTGCGTTATGAATACGGGTTAGCTTACCAAAAGTACAAATGTGAACTAAATAAGGCCGGGAGTCGTTTTTATTGTTTAAAACACGATTTCTCGACGAGAATATGCTTTTTCAAAAAAGCCATGTTCCCATGGCGAGAGACTCGTTTTCTGTGAGAAAATGCATTAAAAGGAGGGATTTCATCAGAAACACTATAAATACATATTGTACTTGTCTGAAAACGCACAGAACCTTGAAATAGAAGGTTTCTCACCAAAAAACACATTGGTGAAACCCCTATCTTAAGGCTCTGAGTGTTTGCACACATGTACAAACCGGCATGTTTAAACTATAACGTTTTTAGTGAAATCATGTTTCTCTCGAGGAGAAAACGCGTTTAAAGCCATAAAAAGATCTCACTGTGTTTTGGCATTGACCAAGCTACCAACAACCTAAAAAATGATCAGAACTGGAGAAATTACATATTGACATTGGGTGAAATCATGTAACTCTTAAGGACGTGTTGCAGACTTGTTGAATAGATTCATTTTTCTTGTTTTGTTTGTTTTTGATGAAATTGCTTTTCTCGTCGAGAAAAGGCGTTTAACGCGATAAAAAGGTTTAGTGCGTTATGAATACGGGCTAGCTTACCAAAAGTACAAATGTGAACTAAATAAGGCCGGGAGTCGTTTTTATTGTTTAAAACACGATTTCTCGACGAGAATATGCTTTTTCAAAAAAGCCATGTTCCCATGGCGAGAGACTCGTTTTCTGTGAGAAAATGCATTAAAAGGAGGGATTTCATCAGAAACACTATAAATACATATTGTACTTGTCATAAAAAGGCACAGAACCTTGAAATAGAAGGTTTCTCACCAAAAAACACATTGGTGAAACCCCTATCTTAAGGCTCTGAGTGTTTGCGCACATGTACAACAGGCATGTTTAAACTTTAACGTTTTTAGTGAAATCATGTTTCTCTCGAGGAGAAAACGCGTTTAAAGCCATAAAAAGATTTCACTGTGTTTTGACATTGGACCAAGCTACCAACAACCTAAAAAATGATCAGAACTGGAGAAATTACACATTGACATTGGGTGAAATCATGTAACTCTTAAGGACGTGTTGTAGACTTGTTGAATACATTCATTTTTCTTGTTTTGTTTGTTTTTGATGAAATTGTGCTTTTCTCGTCGAGAAAAGACGTTTATAACGCGATAAAAAGGTTTAGTGCGTTATGAATACGGGCTAGCTTACCAAAAGTGTTAGCTTACCAAAAGTACAAATGTGAACTAAATAAGGCCGGGAGTCGTTTTTATTGTTTAAAACACGATTTCTCGACGAGAATATGCTTTTTCAAAAAAGCCATGTTCCCATGGCGAGAGACTCGTTTTCTGTGAGAAAATGCATTAAAAGGAGGGATTTCATCAGAAACACTATAAATACATATTGTACTTGTCATAAAAAGGCACAGAACCTTGAAATAGAAGGTTTCTCACCAAAAAACACATTGGTGAAACCCCTATCTTAAGGCTCTGAGTGTTTGCGCACATGTACAACAGGCATGTTTAAACTTTAACGTTTTTAGTGAAATCATGTTTCTCTCGAGGAGAAAACGCGTTTAAAGCCATAAAAAGATTTCACTGTGTTTTGACATTGGACCAAGCTACCAACAACCTAAAAAATGATCAGAACTGGAGAAATTACACATTGACATTGGGTGAAATCATGTAACTCTTAAGGACGTGTTGTAGACTTGTTGAATACATTCATTTTTCTTGTTTTGTTTGTTTTTGATGAAATTGTGCTTTTCTCGTCGAGAAAAGACGTTTATAACGCGATAAAAAGGTTTAGTGCGTTATGAATACGGGCTAGCTTACCAAAAGTGTTAGCTTACCAAAAGTACAAATGTGAACTAAATAAGGCCGGGAGTCGTTTTTATTGTTTAAAACACGATTTCTCGACGAGAATATGCTTTTTCAAAAAAGCCATGTTCCCATGGCGAGAGACTCGTTTTCTGTGAGAAAATGCATTAAAAGGAGGGATTTCATCAGAAACACTATAAATACATATTGTACTTGTCATAAAAAGGCACAGAACCTTGAAATAGAAGGTTTCTCACCAAAAAACACATTGGTGAAACCCCTATCTTAAGGCTCTGAGTGTTTGCGCACATGTACAACATGCATCTTTAAACTATAACATTTTTAGTGAAATCATGTTTCTCTCGAGGAGAAAACGCGTTTAAAGCCATAAAAAGATTTCACTGTGTTTTGACATTGGACCAAGGTACCAACAACCTAAAAAATGATCAGAACTGGAGAAATTACACATTGACATTGGGTGAAATCATGTAACTCTTAAGGACGTGTTGTAGACTTGTTGAATACATTCATTTTTCTTGTTTTGTTTGTTTTTGATGAAATTGTGCTTTTCTCGTCGAGAAAAGAAGTTTAACGCGATAAAAAGGTTTAGTGCGTTATGAATACGGGTTAGCTTACCAAAAGTACAAATGTGAACTAAATAAGGCCGGGAGTCGTTTTTATTGTTTAAAACACGATTTCTCGACGAGAATATGCTTTTTCAAAAAAGCCATGTTCCCATGGCGAGAGACTCGTTTTCTGTGAGAAAATGCATTAAAAGGAGGGATTTCATCAGAAACACTATAAATACATCTTGTACTTGTCATAAAAAGGCACAGAACCTTGAAATAGAAGGTTTCTCACCAAAAAACACATTGGTGAAACCCCTATCTTAAGGCTCTGAGTGTTTGCGCACATGTACAACAGGCATGTTTAAACTATAACGTTTTTAGTGAAATCATGTTTCTCTCGAGGAGAAAACGCGTTTAAAGCCATAAAAAGATCTCACTGTGTTTTGGCATTGACCAAGCTACCAACAACCTAAAAAATGATCAGAACTGGAGAAATTACATATTGACATTGGGTGAAATCATGTAACTCTTAAGGACGTGTTGCAGACTTGTTGAATAGATTCATTTTTCTTGTTTTGTTTGTTTTTGATGAAATTGCTTTTCTCGTCGAGAAAAGGCGTTTAACGCGATAAAAAGGTTTAGTGCGTTATGAATACGGGCTAGCTTACCAAAAGTACAAATGTGAACTAAATAAGGCCGGGAGTCGTTTTTATTGTTTAAAACACGATTTCTCGACGAGAATATGCTTTTTCAAAAAAGCCATGTTCCCATGGCGAGAGACTCGTTTTCTGTGAGAAAATGCATTAAAAGGAGGGATTTCATCAGAAACACTATAAATACATATTGTACTTGTCATAAAAAGGCACAGAACCTTGAAATAGAAGGTTTCTCACCAAAAAACACATTGGTGAAACCCCTATCTTAAGGCTCTGAGTGTTTGCGCACATGTACAACAGGCATGTTTAAACTTTAACGTTTTTAGTGAAATCATGTTTCTCTCGAGGAGAAAACGCGTGTTTAAAGCCATAAAAAGATTTCACTGTGTTTTGACATTGGACCAAGGTACCAACAACCTAAAAAATGATCAGAACTGGAGAAATTACACATTGACATTGGGTGAAATCATGTAACTCTTAAGGACGTGTTGTAGACTTGTTGAATACATTCATTTTTCTTGTTTTGTTTGTTTTTGATGAAATTGTGCTTTTCTCGTCGAGAAAAGACGTTTATAACGCGATAAAAAGGTTTAGTGCGTTATGAATACGGGCTAGCTTACCAAAAGTGTTAGCTTACCAAAAGTACAAATGTGAACTAAATAAGGCCGGGAGTCGTTTTTATTGTTTAAAACACGATTTCTCGACGAGAATATGCTTTTTCAAAAAAGCCATGTTCCCATGGCGAGAGACTCGTTTTCTGTGAGAAAATGCATTAAAAGGAGGGATTTCATCAGAAACACTATAAATACATATTGTACTTGTCATAAAAAGGCACAGAACCTTGAAATAGAAGGTTTCTCACCAAAAAACACATTGGTGAAACCCCTATCTTAAGGCTCTGAGTGTTTGCGCACATGTACAACATGCATGTTTAAACTATAACGTTTTTAGTGAAATCATGTTTCTCTCGAGGAGAAAACGCGTTTAAAGCCATAAAAAGATTTCACTGTGTTTTGACATTGGACCAAGGTACCAACAACCTAAAAAATGATCAGAACTGGAGAAATTACATATTGACATTGGGTGAAATCATGTAACTCTTAAGGACGTGCTGTAGACTTGTTGAATACATTCATTTTTCTTGTTTTGTTTGTTTTTGATGAAATTGTGCTTTTCTCGTCGAGAAAAGGCGTTTAACGCGATAAAAAGGTTTAGTGCGTTATGAATACGGGCTAGCTTACCAAAAGTACAAATGTGAACTAAATAAGGCCGGGAGTCGTTTTTATTGCTTAAAACACGATTTCTCGACCAGAATATGCTTTTTCAAAAAAGCCATGTTCCCATGGCGAGAGACTCGTTTTCTGTGAGAAAATGCATTAAAAGGAGGGATTTCATCAGAAACACTATAAATACATATTGTACTTGTCTGAAAACGCACAGAACCTTGAAATAGAAGGTTTCTCACCAAAAAACACATTGGTGAAACCCCTATCTTAAGGCTCTGAGTGTTTGCACACATGTACAAACAGGCATGTTTAAACTATAACGTTTTTAGTGAAATCATGTTTCTCTTGAGGAGAAAACGCGTTTAAAGCCATAAAAAGATCTCACTGTGTTTTGGCATTGACCAAGCTACCAACCACCTAAAAAAGGATCAGAACTGGAGAAATTACACATTGACATTGGGTGAAATCATGTAACTCTTAAGGACGTGTTGCAGAATTGTTGAATAGATTCATTTTTCTTGTTTTGTTTGTTTTTGATGAAATTGTGCTTTTCTCGTCGAGAAAAGGCGTTTAACGCGATAAAAAGGTTTAGTGCGTTATGAATACGGGCTAGCTTACCAAAAGTACAAATGTGAACTAAATAAGGCCGGGAGTCGTTTTTATTGCTTAAAACACGATTTCTCGACCAGAATATGCTTTTTCAAAAAAGCCATGTTCCCATGGCGAGAGACTCGTTTTCTGTGAGAAAATGCATTAAAAGGAGGGATTTCATCAGAAACACTATAAATACATATTGTACTTGTCTGAAAACGCACAGAACCTTGAAATAGAAGGTTTCTCACCAAAAAACACATTGGTGAAACCCCTATCTTAAGGCTCTGAGTGTTTGCACACATGTACAAACAGGCATGTTTAAACTATAACGTTTTTAGTGAAATCATGTTTCTCTCGAGGAGAAAACGCGTTTAAAGCCATAAAAAGATCTCACTGTGTTTTGGCATTGACCAAGCTACCAACAACCTAAAAAATGATCAGAACTGGAGAAATTACATATTGACATTGGGTGAAATCATGTAACTCTTAAGGACGTGTTGCAGACTTGTTGAATAGATTCATTTTTCTTGTTTTGTTTGTTTTTGATGAAATTGCTTTTCTCGTCGAGAAAAGGCGTTTAACGCGATAAAAAGGTTTAGTGCGTTATGAATACGGGCTAGCTTACCAAAAGTGTTAGCTTACCAAAAGTACAAATGTGAACTAAATAAGGCCGCGAGTCGTTTTTATTGTTTAAAACACGATTTCTCGACGAGAATATGCTTTTTCAAAAAAGCCATGTTCCCATGGCGAGAGACTCGTTTTCTGTGAGAAAATGCATTAAAAGGAGGGATTTCATCAGAAACACTATAAATACATATTGTACTTGTCATAAAAAGGCACAGAACCTTGAAATAGAAGGTTTCTCACCAAAAAACACATTGGTGAAACCCCTATCTTAAGGCTCTGAGTGTTTGCGCACATGTACAACATGCATGTTTAAACTATAACGTTTTTAGTGAAATCATGTTTCTCTCGAGGAGAAAACGCGTTTAAAGCCATAAAAAGATTTCACTGTGTTTTGACATTGGACCAAGGTACCAACAACCTAAAAAATGATCAGAACTGGAGAAATTACATATTGGCATTGGGTGAAATCATGTAACTCTTAAGGACGTGCTGTAGACTTGTTGAATACATTCATTTTTCTTGTTTTGTTTGTTTTTGATGAAATTGTGCTTTTCTCGTCGAGAAAAGGCGTTTAACGCGATAAAAAGGTTTAGTGCGTTATGAATACGGGCTAGCTTACCAAAAGTACAAATGTGAACTAAATAAGGCCGGGAGTCGTTTTTATTGCTTAAAACACGATTTCTCGACCAGAATATGCTTTTTCAAAAAAGCCATGTTCCCATGGCGAGAGACTCGTTTTCTGTGAGAAAATGCATTAAAAGGAGGGATTTCATCAGAAACACTATAAATACATATTGTACTTGTCTGAAAACGCACAGAACCTTGAAATAGAAGGTTTCTCACCAAAAAACACATTGGTGAAACCCCTATCTTAAGGCTCTGAGTGTTTGCACACATGTACAAACAGGCATGTTTAAACTATAACGTTTTTAGTGAAATCATGTTTCTCTCGAGGAGAAAACGCGTTTAAAGCCATAAAAAGATTTCACTGTGTTTTGACATTGGACCAAGGTACCAACAACCTAAAAAATGATCAGAACTGGAGAAATTACATATTGACATTGGGTGAAATCATGTAACTCTTAAGGACGTGCTGTAGACTTGTTGAATACATTCATTTTTCTTGTTTTGTTTGTTTTTGATGAAATTGTGCTTTTCTCGTCGAGAAAAGGCGTTTAACGCGATAAAAAGGTTTAGTGCGTTATGAATACGGGCTAGCTTACCAAAAGTACAAATGTGAACTAAATAAGGCCGGGAGTCGTTTTTATTGCTTAAAACACGATTTCTCGACCAGAATATGCTTTTTCAAAAAAGCCATGTTCCCATGGCGAGAGACTCGTTTTCTGTGAGAAAATGCATTAAAAGGAGGGATTTCATCAGAAACACTATAAATACATATTGTACTTGTCTGAAAACGCACAGAACCTTGAAATAGAAGGTTTCTCACCAAAAAACACATTGGTGAAACCCCTATCTTAAGGCTCTGAGTGTTTGCACACATGTACAAACAGGCATGTTTAAACTATAACGTTTTTAGTGAAATCATGTTTCTCTTGAGGAGAAAACGCGTTTAAAGCCATAAAAAGATCTCACTGTGTTTTGGCATTGACCAAGCTACCAACCACCTAAAAAAGGATCAGAACTGGAGAAATTACACATTGACATTGGGTGAAATCATGTAACTCTTAAGGACGTGTTGCAGAATTGTTGAATAGATTCATTTTTCTTGTTTTGTTTGTTTTTGATGAAATTGTGCTTTTCTCGTCGAGAAAAGGCGTTTAACGCGATAAAAAGGTTTAGTGCGTTATGAATACGGGCTAGCTTACCAAAAGTACAAATGTGAACTAAATAAGGCCGGGAGTCGTTTTTATTGCTTAAAACACGATTTCTCGACCAGAATATGCTTTTTCAAAAAAGCCATGTTCCCATGGCGAGAGACTCGTTTTCTGTGAGAAAATGCATTAAAAGGAGGGATTTCATCAGAAACACTATAAATACATATTGTACTTGTCTGAAAACGCACAGAACCTTGAAATAGAAGGTTTCTCACCAAAAAACACATTGGTGAAACCCCTATCTTAAGGCTCTGAGTGTTTGCACACATGTACAAACAGGCATGTTTAAACTATAACGTTTTTAGTGAAATCATGTTTCTCTCGAGGAGAAAACGCGTTTAAAGCCATAAAAAGATCTCACTGTGTTTTGGCATTGACCAAGCTACCAACAACCTAAAAAATGATCAGAACTGGAGAAATTACATATTGACATTGGGTGAAATCATGTAACTCTTAAGGACGTGTTGCAGACTTGTTGAATAGATTCATTTTTCTTGTTTTGTTTGTTTTTGATGAAATTGCTTTTCTCGTCGAGAAAAGGCGTTTAACGCGATAAAAAGGTTTAGTGCGTTATGAATACGGGCTAGCTTACCAAAAGTACAAATGTGAACTAAATAAGGCCGGGAGTCGTTTTTATTGTTTAAAACACGATTTCTCGACGAGAATATGCTTTTTCAAAAAAGCCATGTTCCCATGGCGAGAGACTCGTTTTCTGTGAGAAAATGCATTAAAAGGAGGGATTTCATCAGAAACACTATAAATACATATTGTACTTGTCATAAAAAGGCACAGAACCTTGAAATAGAAGGTTTCTCACCAAAAAACACATTGGTGAAACCCCTATCTTAAGGCTCTGAGTGTTTGCGCACATGTACAACAGGCATGTTTAAACTTTAACGTTTTTAGTGAAATCATGTTTCTCTCGAGGAGAAAACGCGTGTTTAAAGCCATAAAAAGATTTCACTGTGTTTTGACATTGGACCAAGGTACCAACAACCTAAAAAATGATCAGAACTGGAGAAATTACACATTGACATTGGGTGAAATCATGTAACTCTTAAGGACGTGTTGTAGACTTGTTGAATACATTCATTTTTCTTGTTTTGTTTGTTTTTGATGAAATTGTGCTTTTCTCGTCGAGAAAAGACGTTTATAACGCGATAAAAAGGTTTAGTGCGTTATGAATACGGGCTAGCTTACCAAAAGTGTTAGCTTACCAAAAGTACAAATGTGAACTAAATAAGGCCGCGAGTCGTTTTTATTGTTTAAAACACGATTTCTCGACGAGAATATGCTTTTTCAAAAAAGCCATGTTCCCATGGCGAGAGACTCGTTTTCTGTGAGAAAATGCATTAAAAGGAGGGATTTCATCAGAAACACTATAAATACATATTGTACTTGTCATAAAAAGGCACAGAACCTTGAAATAGAAGGTTTCTCACCAAAAAACACATTGGTGAAACCCCTATCTTAAGGCTCTGAGTGTTTGCGCACATGTACAACATGCATGTTTAAACTATAACGTTTTTAGTGAAATCATGTTTCTCTCGAGGAGAAAACGCGTTTAAAGCCATAAAAAGATTTCACTGTGTTTTGACATTGGACCAAGGTACCAACAACCTAAAAAATGATCAGAACTGGAGAAATTACATATTGGCATTGGGTGAAATCATGTAACTCTTAAGGACGTGCTGTAGACTTGTTGAATACATTCATTTTTCTTGTTTTGTTTGTTTTTGATGAAATTGTGCTTTTCTCGTCGAGAAAAGGCGTTTAACGCGATAAAAAGGTTTAGTGCGTTATGAATACGGGCTAGCTTACCAAAAGTACAAATGTGAACTAAATAAGGCCGGGAGTCGTTTTTATTGCTTAAAACACGATTTCTCGACCAGAATATGCTTTTTCAAAAAAGCCATGTTCCCATGGCGAGAGACTCGTTTTCTGTGAGAAAATGCATTAAAAGGAGGGATTTCATCAGAAACACTATAAATACATATTGTACTTGTCTGAAAACGCACAGAACCTTGAAATAGAAGGTTTCTCACCAAAAAACACATTGGTGAAACCCCTATCTTAAGGCTCTGAGTGTTTGCACACATGTACAAACAGGCATGTTTAAACTATAACGTTTTTAGTGAAATCATGTTTCTCTTGAGGAGAAAACGCGTTTAAAGCCATAAAAAGATCTCACTGTGTTTTGGCATTGACCAAGCTACCAACCACCTAAAAAAGGATCAGAACTGGAGAAATTACACATTGACATTGGGTGAAATCATGTAACTCTTAAGGACGTGTTGCAGAATTGTTGAATAGATTCATTTTTCTTGTTTTGTTTGTTTTTGATGAAATTGTGCTTTTCTCGTCGAGAAAAGGCGTTTAACGCGATAAAAAGGTTTAGTGCGTTATGAATACGGGCTAGCTTACCAAAAGTACAAATGTGAACTAAATAAGGCCGGGAGTCGTTTTTATTGCTTAAAACACGATTTCTCGACCAGAATATGCTTTTTCAAAAAAGCCATGTTCCCATGGCGAGAGACTCGTTTTCTGTGAGAAAATGCATTAAAAGGAGGGATTTCATCAGAAACACTATAAATACATATTGTACTTGTCTGAAAACGCACAGAACCTTGAAATAGAAGGTTTCTCACCAAAAAACACATTGGTGAAACCCCTATCTTAAGGCTCTGAGTGTTTGCACACATGTACAAACAGGCATGTTTAAACTATAACGTTTTTAGTGAAATCATGTTTCTCTCGAGGAGAAAACGCGTTTAAAGCCATAAAAAGATCTCACTGTGTTTTGGCATTGACCAAGCTACCAACAACCTAAAAAATGATCAGAACTGGAGAAATTACATATTGACATTGGGTGAAATCATGTAACTCTTAAGGACGTGTTGCAGACTTGTTGAATAGATTCATTTTTCTTGTTTTGTTTGTTTTTGATGAAATTGCTTTTCTCGTCGAGAAAAGGCGTTTAACGCGATAAAAAGGTTTAGTGCGTTATGAATACGGGCTAGCTTACCAAAAGTACAAATGTGAACTAAATAAGGCCGGGAGTCGTTTTTATTGTTTAAAACACGATTTCTCGACGAGAATATGCTTTTTCAAAAAAGCCATGTTCCCATGGCGAGAGACTCGTTTTCTGTGAGAAAATGCATTAAAAGGAGGGATTTCATCAGAAACACTATAAATACATCTTGTACTTGTCATAAAAAGGCACAGAACCTTGAAATAGAAGGTTTCTCACCAAAAAACACATTGGTGAAACCCCTATCTTAAGGCTCTGAGTGTTTGCGCACATGTACAACAGGCATGTTTAAACTATAACGTTTTTAGTGAAATCATGTTTCTCTCGAGGAGAAAACGCGTTTAAAGCCATAAAAAGATCTCACTGTGTTTTGGCATTGACCAAGCTACCAACAACCTAAAAAATGATCAGAACTGGAGAAATTACATATTGACATTGGGTGAAATCATGTAACTCTTAAGGACGTGTTGCAGACTTGTTGAATAGATTCATTTTTCTTGTTTTGTTTGTTTTTGATGAAATTGCTTTTCTCGTCGAGAAAAGGCGTTTAACGCGATAAAAAGGTTTAGTGCGTTATGAATACGGGCTAGCTTACCAAAAGTACAAATGTGAACTAAATAAGGCCGGGAGTCGTTTTTATTGTTTAAAACACGATTTCTCGACGAGAATATGCTTTTTCAAAAAAGCCATGTTCCCATGGCGAGAGACTCGTTTTCTGTGAGAAAATGCATTAAAAGGAGGGATTTCATCAGAAACACTATAAATACATATTGTACTTGTCATAAAAAGGCACAGAACCTTGAAATAGAAGGTTTCTCACCAAAAAACACATTGGTGAAACCCCTATCTTAAGGCTCTGAGTGTTTGCGCACATGTACAACAGGCATGTTTAAACTTTAACGTTTTTAGTGAAATCATGTTTCTCTCGAGGAGAAAACGCGTGTTTAAAGCCATAAAAAGATTTCACTGTGTTTTGACATTGGACCAAGGTACCAACAACCTAAAAAATGATCAGAACTGGAGAAATTACACATTGACATTGGGTGAAATCATGTAACTCTTAAGGACGTGTTGTAGACTTGTTGAATACATTCATTTTTCTTGTTTTGTTTGTTTTTGATGAAATTGTGCTTTTCTCGTCGAGAAAAGACGTTTATAACGCGATAAAAAGGTTTAGTGCGTTATGAATACGGGCTAGCGTACCAAAAGTGTTAGCTTACCAAAAGTACAAATGTGAACTAAATAAGGCCGGGAGTCGTTTTTATTGTTTAAAACACGATTTCTCGACGAGAATATGCTTTTTCAAAAAAGCCATGTTCCCATGGCGAGAGACTCGTTTTCTGTGAGAAAATGCATTAAAAGGAGGGATTTCATCAGAAACACTATAAATACATATTGTACTTGTCATAAAAAGGCACAGAACCTTGAAATAGAAGGTTTCTCACCAAAAAACACATTGGTGAAACCCCTATCTTAAGGCTCTGAGTGTTTGCGCACATGTACAACATGCATGTTTAAACTATAACGTTTTTAGTGAAATCATGTTTCTCTCGAGGAGAAAACGCGTTTAAAGCCATAAAAAGATTTCACTGTGTTTTGACATTGGACCAAGGTACCAACAACCTAAAAAATGATCAGAACTGGAGAAATTACATATTGACATTGGGTGAAATCATGTAACTCTTAAGGACGTGCTGTAGACTTGTTGAATACATTCATTTTTCTTGTTTTGTTTGTTTTTGATGAAATTGTGCTTTTCTCGTCGAGAAAAGGCGTTTAACGCGATAAAAAGGTTTAGTGCGTTATGAATACGGGCTAGCTTACCAAAAGTACAAATGTGAACTAAATAAGGCCGGGAGTCGTTTTTATTGCTTAAAACACGATTTCTCGACCAGAATATGCTTTTTCAAAAAAGCCATGTTCCCATGGCGAGAGACTCGTTTTCTGTGAGAAAATGCATTAAAAGGAGGGATTTCATCAGAAACACTATAAATACATATTGTACTTGTCTGAAAACGCACAGAACCTTGAAATAGAAGGTTTCTCACCAAAAAACACATTGGTGAAACCCCTATCTTAAGGCTCTGAGTGTTTGCACACATGTACAAACAGGCATGTTTAAACTATAACGTTTTTAGTGAAATCATGTTTCTCTTGAGGAGAAAACGCGTTTAAAGCCATAAAAAGATCTCACTGTGTTTTGGCATTGACCAAGCTACCAACCACCTAAAAAAGGATCAGAACTGGAGAAATTACACATTGACATTGGGTGAAATCATGTAACTCTTAAGGACGTGTTGCAGAATTGTTGAATAGATTCATTTTTCTTGTTTTGTTTGTTTTTGATGAAATTGTGCTTTTCTCGTCGAGAAAAGGCGTTTAACGCGATAAAAAGGTTTAGTGCGTTATGAATACGGGCTAGCTTACCAAAAGTACAAATGTGAACTAAATAAGGCCGGGAGTCGTTTTTATTGCTTAAAACACGATTTCTCGACCAGAATATGCTTTTTCAAAAAAGCCATGTTCCCATGGCGAGAGACTCGTTTTCTGTGAGAAAATGCATTAAAAGGAGGGATTTCATCAGAAACACTATAAATACATATTGTACTTGTCTGAAAACGCACAGAACCTTGAAATAGAAGGTTTCTCACCAAAAAACACATTGGTGAAACCCCTATCTTAAGGCTCTGAGTGTTTGCACACATGTACAAACAGGCATGTTTAAACTATAACGTTTTTAGTGAAATCATGTTTCTCTCGAGGAGAAAACGCGTTTAAAGCCATAAAAAGATCTCACTGTGTTTTGTCATTGACCAAGCTACCAACAACCTAAAAAATGATCAGAACTGGAGAAATTACATATTGACATTGGGTGAAATCATGTAACTCTTAAGGACGTGTTGCAGACTTGTTGAATAGATTCATTTTTCTTGTTTTCTTTGTTTTTGATGAAATTGCTTTTCTCGTCGAGAAAAGGCGTTTAACGCGATAAAAAGGTTTAGTGCGTTATGAATACGGGCTAGCTTACCAAAAGTACAAATGTGAACTAAATAAGGCCGGGAGTCGTTTTTATTGTTTAAAACACGATTTCTCGACGAGAATATGCTTTTTCAAAAAAGCCATGTTCCCATGGCGAGAGACTCGTTTTCTGTGAGAAAATGCATTAAAAGGAGGGATTTCATCAGAAACACTATAAATACATATTGTACTTGTCATAAAAAGGCACAGAACCTTGAAATAGAAGGTTTCTCACCAAAAAACACATTGGTGAAACCCCTATCTTAAGGCTCTGAGTGTTTGCGCACATGTACAACAGGCATGTTTAAACTTTAACGTTTTTAGTGAAATCATGTTTCTCTCGAGGAGAAAACGCGTGTTTAAAGCCATAAAAAGATTTCACTGTGTTTTGACATTGGACCAAGGTACCAACAACCTAAAAAAGGATCAGAACTGGAGAAATTACACATTGACATTGGGTGAAATCATGTAACTCTTAAGGACGTGTTGTAGACTTGTTGAATACATTCATTTTTCTTGTTTTGTTTGTTTTTGATGAAATTGTGCTTTTCTCGTCGAGAAAAGACGTTTATAACGCGATAAAAAGGTTTAGTGCGTTATGAATACGGGCTAGCTTACCAAAAGTGTTAGCTTACCAAAAGTACAAATTTGAACTAAATAAGGCCGCGAGTCGTTTTTATTGTTTAAAACACGATTTCTCGACGAGAATATGCTTTTTCAAAAAAGCCATGTTCCCATGGCGAGAGACTCGTTTTCTGTGAGAAAATGCATTAAAAGGAGGGATTTCATCAGAAACACTATAAATACATATTGTACTTGTCATAAAAAGGCACAGAACCTTGAAATAGAAGGTTTCTCACCAAAAAACACATTGGTGAAACCCCTATCTTAAGGCTCTGAGTGTTTGCGCACATGTACAACATGCATGTTTAAACTATAACGTTTTTAGTGAAATCATGTTTCTCTCGAGGAGAAAACGCGTTTAAAGCCATAAAAAGATTTCACTGTGTTTTGACATTGGACCAAGGTACCAACAACCTAAAAAATGATCAGAACTGGAGAAATTACATATTGGCATTGGGTGAAATCATGTAACTCTTAAGGACGTGCTGTAGACTTGTTGAATACATTCATTTTTCTTGTTTTGTTTGTTTTTGATGAAATTGTGCTTTTCTCGTCGAGAAAAGGCGTTTAACGCGATAAAAAGGTTTAGTGCGTTATGAATACGGGCTAGCTTACCAAAAGTACAAATGTGAACTAAATAAGGCCGGGAGTCGTTTTTATTGCTTAAAACACGATTTCTCGACCAGAATATGCTTTTTCAAAAAAGCCATGTTCCCATGGCGAGAGACTCGTTTTCTGTGAGAAAATGCATTAAAAGGAGGGATTTCATCAGAAACACTATAAATACATATTGTACTTGTCTGAAAACGCACAGAACCTTGAAATAGAAGGTTTCTCACCAAAAAACACATTGGTGAAACCCCTATCTTAAGGCTCTGAGTGTTTGCACACATGTACAAACAGGCATGTTTAAACTATAACGTTTTTAGTGAAATCATGTTTCTCTTGAGGAGAAAACGCGTTTAAAGCCATAAAAAGATCTCACTGTGTTTTGGCATTGACCAAGCTACCAACCACCTAAAAAAGGATCAGAACTGGAGAAATTACACATTGACATTGGGTGAAATCATGTAACTCTTAAGGACGTGTTGCAGAATTGTTGAATAGATTCATTTTTCTTGTTTTGTTTGTTTTTGATGAAATTGTGCTTTTCTCGTCGAGAAAAGGCGTTTAACGCGATAAAAAGGTTTAGTGCGTTATGAATACGGGCTAGCTTACCAAAAGTACAAATGTGAACTAAATAAGGCCGGGAGTCGTTTTTATTGCTTAAAACACGATTTCTCGACCAGAATATGCTTTTTCAAAAAAGCCATGTTCCCATGGCGAGAGACTCGTTTTCTGTGAGAAAATGCATTAAAAGGAGGGATTTCATCAGAAACACTATAAATACATATTGTACTTGTCTGAAAACGCACAGAACCTTGAAATAGAAGGTTTCTCACCAAAAAACACATTGGTGAAACCCCTATCTTAAGGCTCTGAGTGTTTGCACACATGTACAAACAGGCATGTTTAAACTATAACGTTTTTAGTGAAATCATGTTTCTCTCGAGGAGAAAACGCGTTTAAAGCCATAAAAAGATCTCACTGTGTTTTGGCATTGACCAAGCTACCAACAACCTAAAAAATGATCAGAACTGGAGAAATTACATATTGACATTGGGTGAAATCATGTAACTCTTAAGGACGTGTTGTAGACTTGTTGAATACATTCATTTTTCTTGTTTTGTTTGTTTTTGATGAAATTGTGCTTTTCTCGTCGAGAAAAGAAGTTTAATGCGATAAAAAGGTTTAGTGCGTTATGAATACGGGTTAGCTTACCAAAAGTACAAATGTGAACTAAATAAGGCCGGGAGTCGTTTTTATTGTTTAAAACACGATTTCTCGACGAGAATATGCTTTTTCAAAAAAGCAATGTTCCCATGGCGAGAGACTCGTTTTCTGTGAGAAAATGCATTAAAAGGAGGGATTTCATCAGAAACACTATAAATACATATTGTACTTGTCTGAAAACACACAGAACCTTGAAATAGAAGGTTTCTCACCAAAAAACACATTGGTCAAACCCCTATCTTAAGGCTCTGAGTGTTTGCACACATGTACAACAGGCATGTTTAAACTATAACGTTTTTAGTGAAATCATGTTTCTCTCGAGGAGAAAACGCGTTTAAAGCCATAAAAAGATCTCACTGTGTTTTGGCATTGACCAAGCTACCAACCACCTAAAAAATGATCAGAACTGGAGAAATTACACATTGACATTGGGTGAAATCATGTAACTCTTAAGGACGTGTTGCAGACTTGTTGAATAGATTCATTTTTCTTGTTTTGTTTGTTTTTGATGAAATTGTGCTTTTCTCGTCGAGAAAAGGCGTTTAACGCGATAAAAAGGTTTAGTGCGTTATGAATACGGGCTAGCTTACCAAAAGTACAAATGTGAACTAAATAAGGCCGGGAGTCGTTTTTATTGCTTAAAACACGATTTCTCGACCAGAATATGCTTTTTCAAAAAAGCCATGTTCCCATGGCGAGAGACTCGTTTTCTGTGAGAAAATGCATTAAAAGGAGGGATTTCATCAGAAACACTATAAATACATATTGTACTTGTCTGAAAACGCACAGAACCTTGAAATAGAAGGTTTCTCACCAAAAAACACATTGGTGAAACCCCTATCTTAAGGCTCTGAGTGTTTGCACACATGTACAAACAGGCATGTTTAAACTATAACGTTTTTAGTGAAATCATGTTTCTCTTGAGGAGAAAACGCGTTTAAAGCCATAAAAAGATCTCACTGTGTTTTGGCATTGACCAAGCTACCAACCACCTAAAAAAGGATCAGAACTGGAGAAATTACACATTGACATTGGGTGAAATCATGTAACTCTTAAGGACGTGTTGCAGAATTGTTGAATAGATTCATTTTTCTTGTTTTGTTTGTTTTTGATGAAATTGTGCTTTTCTCGTCGAGAAAAGGCGTTTAACGCGATAAAAAGGTTTAGTGCGTTATGAATACGGGCTAGCTTACCAAAAGTACAAATGTGAACTAAATAAGGCCGGGAGTCGTTTTTATTGCTTAAAACACGATTTCTCGACCAGAATATGCTTTTTCAAAAAAGCCATGTTCCCATGGCGAGAGACTCGTTTTCTGTGAGAAAATGCATTAAAAGGAGGGATTTCATCAGAAACACTATAAATACATATTGTACTTGTCATAAAAAGGCACAGAACCTTGAAATAGAAGGTTTCTCACCAAAAAACACATTGGTGAAACCCCTATCTTAAGGCTCTGAGTGTTTGCGCACATGTACAACATGCATGTTTAAACTATAACGTTTTTAGTGAAATCATGTTTCTCTCGAGGAGAAAACGCGTTTAAAGCCATAAAAAGATTTCACTGTGTTTTGACATTGGACCAAGGTACCAACAACCTAAAAAATGATCAGAACTGGAGAAATTACACATTGACATTGGGTGAAATCATGTAACTCTTAAGGACGTGTTGTAGACTTGTTGAATACATTCATTTTTCTTGTTTTGTTTGTTTTTGATGAAATTGTGCTTTTCTCGTCGAGAAAAGAAGTTTAATGCGATAAAAAGGTTTAGTGCGTTATGAATACGGGTTAGCTTACCAAAAGTACAAATGTGAACTAAATAAGGCCGGGAGTCGTTTTTATTGTTTAAAACACGATTTCTCGACGAGAATATGCTTTTTCAAAAAAGCAATGTTCCCATGGCGAGAGACTCGTTTTCTGTGAGAAAATGCATTAAAAGGAGGGATTTCATCAGAAACACTATAAATACATATTGTACTTGTCTGAAAACACACAGAACCTTGAAATAGAAGGTTTCTCACCAAAAAACACATTGGTCAAACCCCTATCTTAAGGCTCTGAGTGTTTGCACACATGTACAACAGGCATGTTTAAACTATAACGTTTTTAGTGAAATCATGTTTCTCTCGAGGAGAAAACGCGTTTAAAGCCATAAAAAGATCTCACTGTGTTTTGGCATTGACCAAGCTACCAACCACCTAAAAAATGATCAGAACTGGAGAAATTACACATTGACATTGGGTGAAATCATGTAACTCTTAAGGACGTGTTGCAGACTTGTTGAATAGATTCATTTTTCTTGTTTTGTTTGTTTTTGATGAAATTGTGCTTTTCTCGTCGAGAAAAGGCGTTTAACGCGATAAAAAGGTTTAGTGCGTTATGAATACGGGCTAGCTTACCAAAAGTACAAATGTGAACTAAATAAGGCCGGGAGTCGTTTTTATTGCTTAAAACACGATTTCTCGACCAGAATATGCTTTTTCAAAAAAGCCATGTTCCCATGGCGAGAGACTCGTTTTCTGTGAGAAAATGCATTAAAAGGAGGGATTTCATCAGAAACACTATAAATACATATTGTACTTGTCTGAAAACGCACAGAACCTTGAAATAGAAGGTTTCTCACCAAAAAACACATTGGTGAAACCCCTATCTTAAGGCTCTGAGTGTTTGCACACATGTACAAACAGGCATGTTTAAACTATAACGTTTTTAGTGAAATCATGTTTCTCTTGAGGAGAAAACGCGTTTAAAGCCATAAAAAGATCTCACTGTGTTTTGGCATTGACCAAGCTACCAACCACCTAAAAAAGGATCAGAACTGGAGAAATTACACATTGACATTGGGTGAAATCATGTAACTCTTAAGGACGTGTTGCAGAATTGTTGAATAGATTCATTTTTCTTGTTTTGTTTGTTTTTGATGAAATTGTGCTTTTCTCGTCGAGAAAAGGCGTTTAACGCGATAAAAAGGTTTAGTGCGTTATGAATACGGGCTAGCTTACCAAAAGTACAAATGTGAACTAAATAAGGCCGGGAGTCGTTTTTATTGCTTAAAACACGATTTCTCGACCAGAATATGCTTTTTCAAAAAAGCCATGTTCCCATGGCGAGAGACTCGTTTTCTGTGAGAAAATGCATTCAAAGGAGGGATTTCATCAGAAACACTATAAATACATATTGTACTTGTCTGAAAACGCACAGAACCTTGAAATAGAAGGTTTCTCACCAAAAAACACATTGGTGAAACCCCTATCTTAAGGCTCTGAGTGTTTGCACACATGTACAAACAGGCATGTTTAAACTATAACGTTTTTAGTGAAATCATGTTTCTCTCGAGGAGAAAACGCGTTTAAAGCCATAAAAAGATCTCACTGTGTTTTGGCATTGACCAAGCTACCAACAACCTAAAAAATGATCAGAACTGGAGAAATTACATATTGACATTGGGTGAAATCATGTAACTCTTAAGGACGTGTTGCAGACTTGTTGAATAGATTCATTTTTCTTGTTTTGTTTGTTTTTGATGAAATTGTGCTTTTCTGGTCGAGAAAAGGCGTTTAACGCGATAAAAAGGTTTAGTGCGTTATGAATACGGGCTAGCTTACCAAAAGTACAAATGTGAACTAAATAAGGCCGGGAGTCGTTTTTATTGTTTAAAACACGATTTCTCGACGAGAATATGCTTTTTCAAAAAAGCCATGTTCCCATGGCGAGAGACTCGTTTTCTGTGAGAAAATGCATTAAAAGGAGGGATTTCATCAGAAACACTATACATACATATTGTACTTGTCATAAAAAGGCACAGAACCTTGAAATAGAAGGTTTCTCACCAAAAAACACATTGGTGAAACCCCTATCTTAAGGCTCTGAGTGTTTGCGCACATGTACAACAGGCATGTTTAAACTTTAACGTTTTTAGTGAAATCATGTTTCTCTCGAGGAGAAAACGCGTGTTTAAAGCCATAAAAAGATTTCACTGTGTTTTGACATTGGACCAAGGTACCAACAACCTAAAAAATGATCAGAACTGGAGAAATTACACATTGACATTGGGTGAAATCATGTAACTCTTAAGGACGTGTTGTAGACTTGTTGAATACATTCATTTTTCTTGTTTTGTTTGTTTTTGATGAAATTGTGCTTTTCTCGTCGAGAAAAGACGTTTATAACGCGATAAAAAGGTTTAGTGCGTTATGAATACGGGCTAGCTTACCAAAAGTGTTAGCTTACCAAAAGTACAAATGTGAACTAAATAAGGCCGGGAGTCGTTTTTATTGTTTAAAACACGATTTCTCGACGAGAATATGCTTTTTCAAAAAAGCCATGTTCCCATGGCGAGAGACTCGTTTTCTGTGAGAAAATGCATTCAAAGGAGGGATTTCATCAGAAACACTATAAATACATATTGTACTTGTCATAAAAAGGCACAGAACCTTGAAATAGAAGGTTTCTCACCAAAAAACACATTGGTGAAACCCCTATCTTAAGGCTCTGAGTGTTTGCACACATGTACAAACAGGCATGTTTAAACTATAACGTTTTTAGTGAAATCATGTTTCTCTTGAGGAGAAAACGCGTTTAAAGCCATAAAAAGATCTCACTGTGTTTTGGCATTGACCAAGCTACCAACCACCTAAAAAAGGATCAGAACTGGAGAAATTACACATTGACATTGGGTGAAATCATGTAACTCTTAAGGACGTGTTGCAGAATTGTTGAATAGATTAATTTTTCTTGTTTTGTTTGTTTTTGATGAAATTGTGCTTTTCTCGTCGAGAAAAGGCGTTTAACGCGATAAAAAGGTTTAGTGCGTTATGAATACGGGCTAGCTTACCAAAAGTACAAATGTGAACTAAATAAGGCCGGGAGTCGTTTTTATTGCTTAAAACACGATTTCTCGACCAGAATATGCTTTTTCAAAAAAGCCATGTTCCCATGGCGAGAGACTCGTTTTCTGTGAGAAAATGCATTAAAAGGAGGGATTTCATCAGAAACACTATAAATACATATTGTACTTGTCTGAAAACGCACAGAACCTTGAAATAGAAGGTTTCTCACCAAAAAACACATTGGTGAAACCCCTATCTTAAGGCTCTGAGTGTTTGCACACATGTACAAACAGGCATGTTTAAACTATAACGTTTTTAGTGAAATCATGTTTCTCTCGAGGAGAAAACGCGTTTAAAGCCATAAAAAGATCTCACTGTGTTTTGGCATTGACCAAGCTACCAACAACCTAAAAAATGATCAGAACTGGAGAAATTACATATTGACATTGGGTGAAATCATGTAACTCTTAAGGACGTGTTGCAGACTTGTTGAATAGATTCATTTTTCTTGTTTTGTTTGTTTTTGATGAAATTGCTTTTCTCGTCGAGAAAAGGCGTTTAACGCGATAAAAAGGTTTAGTGCGTTATGAATACGGGCTAGCTTACCAAAAGTACAAATGTGAACTAAATAAGGCCGGGAGTCGTTTTTATTGTTTAAAACACGATTTCTCGACGAGAATATGCTTTTTCAAAAAAGCCATGTTCCCATGGCGAGAGACTCGTTTTCTGTGAGAAAATGCATTCAAAGGAGGGATTTCATCAGAAACACTATAAATACATATTGTACTTGTCATAAAAAGGCACAGAACCTTGAAATAGAAGGTTTCTCACCAAAAAACACATTGGTGAAACCCCTATCTTAAGGCTCTGAGTGTTTGCGCACATGTACAACATGCATGTTTAAACTATAACGTTTTTAGTGAAATCATGTTTCTCTCGAGGAGAAAACGCGTTTAAAGCCATAAAAAGATTTCACTGTGTTTTGACATTGGACCAAGGTACCAACAACCTAAAAAATGATCAGAACTGGAGAAATTACACATTGACATTGGGTGAAATCATGTAACTCTTAAGGACGTGTTGCAGAATTGTTGAATAGATTCATTTTTCTTGTTTTGTTTGTTTTTGATGAAATTGTGCTTTTCTCGTCGAGAAAAGGCGTTTAACGCGATAAAAAGGTTTAGTGCGTTATGAATACGGGCTAGCTTACCAAAAGTACAAATGTGAACTAAATAAGGCCGGGAGTCGTTTTTATTGCTTAAAACACGATTTCTCGACCAGAATATGCTTTTTCAAAAAAGCCATGTTCCCATGGCGAGAGACTCGTTTTCTGTGAGAAAATGCATTCAAAGGAGGGATTTCATCAGAAACACTATAAATACATATTGTACTTGTCTGAAAACGCACAGAACCTTGAAATAGAAGGTTTCTCACCAAAAAACACATTGGTGAAACCCCTATCTTAAGGCTCTGAGTGTTTGCACACATGTACAAACAGGCATGTTTAAACTATAACGTTTTTAGTGAAATCATGTTTCTCTCGAGGAGAAAACGCGTTTAAAGCCATAAAAAGATTTCACTGTGTTTTGACATTGGACCAAGGTACCAACAACCTAAAAAATGATCAGAACTGGAGAAATTACACATTGACATTGGGTGAAATCATGTAACTCTTAAGGACGTGTTGTAGACTTGTTGAATACATTCATTTTTCTTGTTTTGTTTGTTTTTGATGAAATTGTGCTTTTCTCGTCGAGAAAAGAAGTTTAATGCGATAAAAAGGTTTAGTGCGTTATGAATACGGGTTAGCTTACCAAAAGTACAAATGTGAACTAAATAAGGCCGGGAGTCGTTTTTATTGTTTAAAACACGATTTCTCGACGAGAATATGCTTTTTCAAAAAAGCAATGTTCCCATGGCGAGAGACTCGTTTTCTGTGAGAAAATGCATTAAAAGGAGGGATTTCATCAGAAACACTATAAATACATATTGTACTTGTCTGAAAACACACAGAACCTTGAAATAGAAGGTTTCTCACCAAAAAACACATTGGTCAAACCCCTATCTTAAGGCTCTGAGTGTTTGCACACATGTACAACAGGCATGTTTAAACTATAACGTTTTTAGTGAAATCATGTTTCTCTCGAGGAGAAAACGCGTTTAAAGCCATAAAAAGATCTCACTGTGTTTTGGCATTGACCAAGCTACCAACCACCTAAAAAATGATCAGAACTGGAGAAATTACACATTGACATTGGGTGAAATCATGTAACTCTTAAGGACGTGTTGCAGACTTGTTGAATAGATTCATTTTTCTTGTTTTGTTTGTTTTTGATGAAATTGTGCTTTTCTCGTCGAGAAAAGGCGTTTAACGCGATAAAAAGGTTTAGTGCGTTATGAATACGGGCTAGCTTACCAAAAGTACAAATGTGAACTAAATAAGGCCGGGAGTCGTTTTTATTGCTTAAAACACGATTTCTCGACCAGAATATGCTTTTTCAAAAAAGCCATGTTCCCATGGCGAGAGACTCGTTTTCTGTGAGAAAATGCATTAAAAGGAGGGATTTCATCAGAAACACTATAAATACATATTGTACTTGTCTGAAAACGCACAGAACCTTGAAATAGAAGGTTTCTCACCAAAAAACACATTGGTGAAACCCCTATCTTAAGGCTCTGAGTGTTTGCACACATGTACAAACAGGCATGTTTAAACCTAACGTTTTTAGTGAAATCATGTTTCTCTTGAGGAGAAAACGCGTTTAAAGCCATAAAAAGATCTCACTGTGTTTTGGCATTGACCAAGCTACCAACCACCTAAAAAAGGATCAGAACTGGAGAAATTACACATTGACATTGGGTGAAATCATGTAACTCTTAAGGACGTGTTGCAGAATTGTTGAATAGATTCATTTTTCTTGTTTTGTTTGTTTTTGATGAAATTGTGCTTTTCTCGTCGAGAAAAGGCGTTTAACGCGATAAAAAGGTTTAGTGCGTTATGAATACGGGCTAGCTTACCAAAAGTACAAATGTGAACTAAATAAGGCCGGGAGTCGTTTTTATTGCTTAAAACACGATTTCTCGACCAGAATATGCTTTTTCAAAAAAGCCATGTTCCCATGGCGAGAGACTCGTTTTCTGTGAGAAAATGCATTAAAAGGAGGGATTTCATCAGAAACACTATAAATACATATTGTACTTGTCTGAAAACGCACAGAACCTTGAAATAGAAGGTTTCTCACCAAAAAACACATTGGTGAAACCCCTATCTTAAGGCTCTGAGTGTTTGCACACATGTACAAACAGGCATGTTTAAACTATAACGTTTTTAGTGAAATCATGTTTCTCTCGAGGAGAAAACGCGTTTAAAGCCATAAAAAGATCTCACTGTGTTTTGGCATTGACCAAGCTACCAACAACCTAAAAAATGATCAGAACTGGAGAAATTACATATTGACATTGGGTGAAATCATGTAACTCTTAAGGACGTGTTGCAGACTTGTTGAATAGATTCATTTTTCTTGTTTTGTTTGTTTTTGATGAAATTGCTTTTCTCGTCGAGAAAAGGCGTTTAACGCGATAAAGAGGTTTAGTGCGTTATGAATACGGGCTAGCTTACCAAAAGTACAAATGTGAACTAAATAAGGCCGGGAGTCGTTTTTATTGTTTAAAACACGATTTCTCGACGAGAATATGCTTTTTCAAAAAAGCCATGTTCCCATGGCGAGAGACTCGTTTTCTGTGAGAAAATGCATTAAAAGGAGGGATTTCATCAGAAACACTATACATACATATTGTACTTGTCATAAAAAGGCACAGAACCTTGAAATAGAAGGTTTCTCACCAAAAAACACATTGGTGAAACCCCTATCTTAAGGCTCTGAGTGTTTGCGCACATGTACAACAGGCATGTTTAAACTTTAACGTTTTTAGTGAAATCATGTTTCTCTCGAGGAGAAAACGCGTGTTTAAAGCCATAAAAAGATTTAACTGTGTTTTGACATTGGACCAAGGTACCAACAACCTAAAAAATGATCAGAACTGGAGAAATTACACATTGACATTGGGTGAAATCATGTAACTCTTAAGGACGTGTTGTAGACTTGTTGAATACATTCATTTTTCTTGTTTTGTTTGTTTTTGATGAAATTGTGCTTTTCTCGTCGAGAAAAGACGTTTACAACGCGATAAAAAGGTTTAGTGCGTTATGAATACGGGCTAGCTTACCAAAACTGTTAGCTTACCAAAAGTACAAATGTGAACTAAATAAGGCCGGGAGTCGTTTTTATTGTTTAAAACACGATTTCTCGACGAGAATATGCTTTTTCAAAAAAGCCATGTTCCCATGGCGAGAGACTCGTTTTCTGTGAGAAAATGCATTCAAAGGAGGGATTTCATCAGAAACACTATAAATACGTATTGTACTTGTCATAAAAAGGCACAGAACCTTGAAATAGAAGGTTTCTCACCAAAAAACACATTGGTGAAACCCCTATCTTAAGGCTCTGAGTGTTTGCGCACATGTACAACATGCATGTTTAAACTATAACGTTTTTAGTGAAATCATGTTTCTCTCGAGGAGAAAACGCGTTTAAAGCCATAAAAAGATTTCACTGTGTTTTGACATTGGACCAAGGTACCAACAACCTAAAAAATGATCAGAACTGGAGAAATTACACATTGACATTGGGTGAAATCATGTAACTCTTAAGGACGTGTTGCAGAATTGTTGAATAGATTCATTTTTCTTGTTTTGTTTGTTTTTGATGAAATTGTGCTTTTCTCGTCGAGAAAAGGCGTTTAACGCGATAAAAAGGTTTAGTGCGTTATGAATACGGGCTAGCTTACCAAAAGTACAAATGTGAACTAAATAAGGCCGGGAGTCGTTTTTATTGTTTAAAACACGATTTCTCGACGAGAATATGCTTTTTCAAAAAAGCCATGTTCCCATGGCGAGAGACTCGTTTTCTGTGAGAAAATGCATTAAAAGGAGGGATTTCATCAGAAACACTATAAATACATATTGTACTTGTCATAAAAAGGCACAGAACCTTGAAATAGAAGGTTTCTCACCAAAAAACACATTGGTGAAACCCCTATCTTAAGGCTCTGAGTGTTTGCGCACATGTACAACAGGCATGTTTAAACTTTAACGTTTTTAGTGAAATCATGTTTCTCTCGAGGAGAAAACGCGTGTTTAAAGCCATACAAAGATTTCACTGTGTTTTGACATTGGACCAAGGTACCAACAACCTAAAAAATGATCAGAACTGGAGAAATTACACATTGACATTGGGTGAAATCATGTAACTCTTAAGGACGTGTTGTAGACTTGTTGAATACATTCATTTTTCTTGTTTTGTTTGTTTTTGATGAAATTGTGCTTTTCTCGTCGAGAAAAGACGTTTATAACGCGATAAAAAGGTTTAGTGCGTTATGAATACGGGCTAGCTTACCAAAAGTGTTAGCTTACCAAAAGTACAAATGTGAACTAAATAAGGCCGCGAGTCGTTTTTATTGTTTAAAACACGATTTCTCGACGAGAATATGCTTTTTCAAAAAAGCCATGTTCCCATGGCGAGAGACTCGTTTTCTGTGAGAAAATGCATTAAAAGGAGGGATTTCATCAGAAACACTATAAATACATATTGTACTTGTCATAAAAAGGCACAGAACCTTGAAATAGAAGGTTTCTCACCAAAAAACACATTGGTGAAACCCCTATCTTAAGGCTCTGAGTGTTTGCGCACATGTACAACATGCATGTTTAAACTATAACGTTTTTAGTGAAATCATGTTTCTCTCGAGGAGAAAACGCGTTTAAAGCCATAAAAAGATTTCACTGTGTTTTGACATTGGACCAAGGTACCAACAACCTAAAAAATGATCAGAACTGGAGAAATTACACATTGACATTGGGTGAAATCATGTAACTCTTAAGGACGTGTTGTAGACTTGTTGAATACATTCATTTTTCTTGTTTTGTTTGTTTTTGATGAAATTGTGCTTTTCTCGTCGAGAAAAGGCGTTTAACGCGATAAAAAGGTTTAGTGCGTTATGAATACGGGCTAGCTTACCAAAAGTACAAATGTGAACTAAATAAGGCCGGGAGTCGTTTTTATTGCTTAAAACACGATTTCTCGACCAGAATATGCTTTTTCAAAAAAGCCATGTTCCCATGGCGAGAGACTCGTTTTCTGTGAGAAAATGCATTCAAAGGAGGGATTTCATCAGAAACACTATAAATACATATTGTACTTGTCTGAAAACGCACAGAACCTTGAAATAGAAGGTTTCTCACCAAAAAACACATTGGTGAAACCCCTATCTTAAGGCTCTGAGTGTTTGCACACATGTACAAACAGGCATGTTTAAACTATAACGTTTTTAGTGAAATCATGTTTCTCTCGAGGAGAAAACGCGTTTAAAGCCATAAAAAGATTTCACTGTGTTTTGACATTGGACCAAGGTACCAACAACCTAAAAAATGATCAGAACTGGAGAAATTACACATTGACATTGGGTGAAATCATGTAACTCTTAAGGACGTGTTGTAGACTTGTTGAATACATTCATTTTTCTTGTTTTGTTTGTTTTTGATGAAATTGTGCTTTTCTCGTCGAGAAAAGGCGTTTAACGCGATAAAAAGGTTTAGTGCGTTATGAATACGGGCTAGCTTACCAAAAGTACAAATGTGAACTAAATAAGGCCGGGAGTCGTTTTTATTGCTTAAAACACGATTTCTCGACCAGAATATGCTTTTTCAAAAAAGCAATGTTCCCATGGCGAGAGACTCGTTTTCTGTGAGAAAATGCATTAAAAGGAGGGATTTCATCAGAAACACTATAAATACATATTGTACTTGTCTGAAAACACACAGAACCTTGAAATAGAAGGTTTCTCACCAAAAAACACATTGGTCAAACCCCTATCTTAAGGCTCTGAGTGTTTGCACACATGTACAACAGGCATGTTTAAACTATAACGTTTTTAGTGAAATCATGTTTCTCTCGAGGAGAAAACGCGTTTAAAGCCATAAAAAGATCTCACTGTGTTTTGGCATTGACCAAGCTACCAACCACCTAAAAAATGATCAGAACTGGAGAAATTACACATTGACATTGGGTGAAATCATGTAACTCTTAAGGACGTGTTGCAGACTTGTTGAATAGATTCATTTTTCTTGTTTTGTTTGTTTTTGATGAAATTGTGCTTTTCTCGTCGAGAAAAGGCGTTTAACGCGATAAAAAGGTTTAGTGCGTTATGAATACGGGCTAGCTTACCAAAAGTACAAATGTGAACTAAATAAGGCCGGGAGTCGTTTTTATTGCTTAAAACACGATTTCTCGACCAGAATATGCTTTTTCAAAAAAGCCATGTTCCCATGGCGAGAGACTCGTTTTCTGTGAGAAAATGCATTAAAAGGAGGGATTTCATCAGAAACACTATAAATACATATTGTACTTGTCTGAAAACGCACAGAACCTTGAAATAGAAGGTTTCTCACCAAAAAACACATTGGTGAAACCCCAATCTTAAGGCTCTGAGTGTTTGCACACATGTACAAACAGGCATGTTTAAACCTAACGTTTTTAGTGAAATCATGTTTCTCTTGAGGAGAAAACGCGTTTAAAGCCATAAAAAGATCTCACTGTGTTTTGGCATTGACCAAGCTACCAACAACCTAAAAAATGATCAGAACTGGAGAAATTACATATTGACATTGGGTGAAATCATGTAACTCTTAAGGACGTGTTGCAGACTTGTTGAATAGATTCATTTTTCTTGTTTTGTTTGTTTTTGATGAAATTGCTTTTCTCGTCGAGAAAAGGCGTTTAACGCGATAAAAAGGTTTAGTGCGTTATGAATACGGGCTAGCTTACCAAAAGTACAAATGTGAACTAAATAAGGCCGGGAGTCGTTTTTATTGTTTAAAACACGATTTCTCGACGAGAATATGCTTTTTCAAAAAAGCCATGTTCCCATGGCGAGAGACTGTGAGAAAATGCATTAAAAGGAGGGATTTCATCAGAAACACTATAAATACATATTGTACTTGTCATAAAAAGGCACAGAACCTTGAAATAGAAGGTTTCTCACCAAAAAACACATTGGTGAAACCCCTATCTTAAGGCTCTGAGTGTTTGCGCACATGTACAACAGGCATGTTTAAACTTTAACGTTTTTAGTGAAATCATGTTTCTCTCGAGGAGAAAACGCGTGTTTAAAGCCATACAAAGATTTCACTGTGTTTTGACATTGGACCAAGGTACCAACAACCTAAAAAATGATCAGAACTGGAGAAATTACACATTGACATTGGGTGAAATCATGTAACTCTTAAGGACGTGTTGTAGACTTGTTGAATACATTCATTTTTCTTGTTTTGTTTGTTTTTGATGAAATTGTGCTTTTCTCGTCGAGAAAAGACGTTTATAACGCGATAAAAAGGTTTAGTGCGTTATGAATACGGGCTAGCTTACCAAAAGTGTTAGCTTACCAAAAGTACAAATGTGAACTAAATAAGGCCGCGAGTCGTTTTTATTGTTTAAAACACGATTTCTCGACGAGAATATGCTTTTTCAAAAAAGCCATGTTCCCATGGCGAGAGACTCGTTTTCTGTGAGAAAATGCATTAAAAGGAGGGATTTCATCAGAAACACTATAAATACATATTGTACTTGTCATAAAAAGGCACAGAACCTTGAAATAGAAGGTTTCTCACCAAAAAACACATTGGTGAAACCCCTATCTTAAGGCTCTGAGTGTTTGCGCACATGTACAACATGCATGTTTAAACTATAACGTTTTTAGTGAAATCATGTTTCTCTCGAGGAGAAAACGCGTTTAAAGCCATAAAAAGATTTCACTGTGTTTTGACATTGGACCAAGGTACCAACAACCTAAAAAATGATCAGAACTGGAGAAATTACACATTGACATTGGGTGAAATCATGTAACTCTTAAGGACGTGTTGTAGACTTGTTGAATACATTCATTTTTCTTGTTTTGTTTGTTTTTGATGAAATTGTGCTTTTCTCGTCGAGAAAAGGCGTTTAACGCGATAAAAAGGTTTAGTGCGTTATGAATACGGGCTAGCTTACCAAAAGTACAAATGTGAACTAAATAAGGCCGGGAGTCGTTTTTATTGCTTAAAACACGATTTCTCGACCAGAATATGCTTTTTCAAAAAAGCCATGTTCCCATGGCGAGAGACTCGTTTTCTGTGAGAAAATGCATTCAAAGGAGGGATTTCATCAGAAACACTATAAATACATATTGTACTTGTCTGAAAACGCACAGAACCTTGAAATAGAAGGTTTCTCACCAAAAAACACATTGGTGAAACCCCTATCTTAAGGCTCTGAGTGTTTGCACACATGTACAAACAGGCATGTTTAAACTATAACGTTTTTAGTGAAATCATGTTTCTCTCGAGGAGAAAACGCGTTTAAAGCCATAAAAAGATCTCACTGTGTTTTGGCATTGACCAAGCTACCAACCACCTAAAAAATGATCAGAACTGGAGAAATTACACATTGACATTGGGTGAAATCATGTAACTCTTAAGGACGTGTTGCAGACTTGTTGAATAGATTCATTTTTCTTGTTTTGTTTGTTTTTGATGAAATTGTGCTTTTCTCGTCGAGAAAAGAAGTTTAACGCGATAAAAAGGTTTAGTGCGTTATGAATACGGGCTAGCTTACCAAAAGTACAAATGTGAACTAAATAAGGCCGGGAGTCGTTTTTATTGCTTAAAACACGATTTCTCGACCAGAATATGCTTTTTCAAAAAAGCCATGTTCCCATGGCGAGAGACTCGTTTTCTGTGAGAAAATGCATTCAAAGGAGGGATTTCATCAGAAACACTATAAATACATATTGTACTTGTCTGAAAACGCACAGAACCTTGAAATAGAAGGTTTCTCACCAAAAAACACATTGGTGAAACCCCTATCTTAAGGCTCTGAGTGTTTGCACACATGTACAAACAGGCATGTTTAAACTATAACGTTTTTAGTGAAATCATGTTTCTCTCGAGGAGAAAACGCGTTTAAAGCCATAAAAAGATCTCACTGTGTTTTGGCATTGACCAAGCTACCAACAACCTAAAAAATGATCAGAACTGGAGAAATTACATATTGACATTGGGTGAAATCATGTAACTCTTAAGGACGTGTTGCAGACTTGTTGAATAGATTCATTTTTCTTGTTTTGTTTGTTTTTGATGAAATTGCTTTTCTCGTCGAGAAAAGGCGTTTAACGCGATAAAGAGGTTTAGTGCGTTATGAATACGGGCTAGCTTACCAAAAGTACAAATGTGAACTAAATAAGGCCGGGAGTCGTTTTTATTGTTTAAAACACGATTTCTCGACGAGAATATGCTTTTTCAAAAAAGCCATGTTCCCATGGCGAGAGACTCGTTTTCTGTGAGAAAATGCATTAAAAGGAGGGATTTCATCAGAAACACTATAAATACATATTGTACTTGTCATAAAAAGGCACAGAACCTTGAAATAGAAGGTTTCTCACCAAAAAACACATTGGTGAAACCCCTATCTTAAGGCTCTGAGTGTTTGCGCACATGTACAACAGGCATGTTTAAACTTTAACGTTTTTAGTGAAATCATGTTTCTCTCGAGGAGAAAACGCGTGTTTAAAGCCATACAAAGATTTCACTGTGTTTTGACATTGGACCAAGGTACCAACAACCTAAAAAATGATCAGAACTGGAGAAATTACACATTGACATTGGGTGAAATCATGTAACTCTTAAGGACGTGTTGTAGACTTGTTGAATACATTCATTTTTCTTGTTTTGTTTGTTTTTGATGAAATTGTGCTTTTCTCGTCGAGAAAAGACGTTTATAACGCGATAAAAAGGTTTAGTGCGTTATGAATACGGGCTAGCTTACCAAAAGTGTTAGCTTACCAAAAGTACAAATGTGAACTAAATAAGGCCGCGAGTCGTTTTTATTGTTTAAAACACGATTTCTCGACGAGAATATGCTTTTTCAAAAAAGCCATGTTCCCATGGCGAGAGACTCGTTTTCTGTGAGAAAATGCATTAAAAGGAGGGATTTCATCAGAAACACTATAAATACATATTGTACTTGTCATAAAAAGGCACAGAACCTTGAAATAGAAGGTTTCTCACCAAAAAACACATTGGTGAAACCCCTATCTTAAGGCTCTGAGTGTTTGCGCACATGTACAACATGCATGTTTAAACTATAACGTTTTTAGTGAAATCATGTTTCTCTCGAGGAGAAAACGCGTTTAAAGCCATAAAAAGATTTCACTGTGTTTTGACATTGGACCAAGGTACCAACAACCTAAAAAATGATCAGAACTGGAGAAATTACACATTGACATTGGGTGAAATCATGTAACTCTTAAGGACGTGTTGTAGACTTGTTGAATACATTCATTTTTCTTGTTTTGTTTGTTTTTGATGAAATTGTGCTTTTCTCGTCGAGAAAAGGCGTTTAACGCGATAAAAAGGTTTAGTGCGTTATGAATACGGGCTAGCTTACCAAAAGTACAAATGTGAACTAAATAAGGCCGGGAGTCGTTTTTATTGCTTAAAACACGATTTCTCGACCAGAATATGCTTTTTCAAAAAAGCCATGTTCCCATGGCGAGAGACTCGTTTTCTGTGAGAAAATGCATTCAAAGGAGGGATTTCATCAGAAACACTATAAATACATATTGTACTTGTCTGAAAACGCACAGAACCTTGAAATAGAAGGTTTCTCACCAAAAAACACATTGGTGAAACCCCTATCTTAAGGCTCTGAGTGTTTGCACACATGTACAAACAGGCATGTTTAAACTATAACGTTTTTAGTGAAATCATGTTTCTCTCGAGGAGAAAACGCGTTTAAAGCCATAAAAAGATCTCACTGTGTTTTGGCATTGACCAAGCTACCAACCACCTAAAAAATGATCAGAACTGGAGAAATTACACATTGACATTGGGTGAAATCATGTAACTCTTAAGGACGTGTTGCAGACTTGTTGAATAGATTCATTTTTCTTGTTTTGTTTGTTTTTGATGAAATTGTGCTTTTCTCGTCGAGAAAAGAAGTTTAACGCGATAAAAAGGTTTAGTGCGTTATGAATACGGGCTAGCTTACCAAAAGTACAAATGTGAACTAAATAAGGCCGGGAGTCGTTTTTATTGCTTAAAACACGATTTCTCGACCAGAATATGCTTTTTCAAAAAAGCCATGTTCCCATGGCGAGAGACTCGTTTTCTGTGAGAAAATGCATTCAAAGGAGGGATTTCATCAGAAACACTATAAATACATATTGTACTTGTCTGAAAACGCACAGAACCTTGAAATAGAAGGTTTCTCACCAAAAAACACATTGGTGAAACCCCTATCTTAAGGCTCTGAGTGTTTGCACACATGTACAAACAGGCATGTTTAAACTATAACGTTTTTAGTGAAATCATGTTTCTCTCGAGGAGAAAACGCGTTTAAAGCCATAAAAAGATCTCACTGTGTTTTGGCATTGACCAAGCTACCAACAACCTAAAAAATGATCAGAACTGGAGAAATTACATATTGACATTGGGTGAAATCATGTAACTCTTAAGGACGTGTTGCAGACTTGTTGAATAGATTCATTTTTCTTGTTTTGTTTGTTTTTGATGAAATTGCTTTTCTCGTCGAGAAAAGGCGTTTAACGCGATAAAGAGGTTTAGTGCGTTATGAATACGGGCTAGCTTACCAAAAGTACAAATGTGAACTAAATAAGGCCGGGAGTCGTTTTTATTGTTTAAAACACGATTTCTCGACGAGAATATGCTTTTTCAAAAAAGCCATGTTCCCATGGCGAGAGACTCGTTTTCTGTGAGAAAATGCATTAAAAGGAGGGATTTCATCAGAAACACTATAAATACATATTGTACTTGTCATAAAAAGGCACAGAACCTTGAAATAGAAGGTTTCTCACCAAAAAACACATTGGTGAAACCCCTATCTTAAGGCTCTGAGTGTTTGCGCACATGTACAACAGGCATGTTTAAACTTTAACGTTTTTAGTGAAATCATGTTTCTCTCGAGGAGAAAACGCGTGTTTAAAGCCATACAAAGATTTCACTGTGTTTTGACATTGGACCAAGGTACCAACAACCTAAAAAATGATCAGAACTGGAGAAATTACACATTGACATTGGGTGAAATCATGTAACTCTTAAGGACGTGTTGTAGACTTGTTGAATACATTCATTTTTCTTGTTTTGTTTGTTTTTGATGAAATTGTGCTTTTCTCGTCGAGAAAAGACGTTTATAACGCGATAAAAAGGTTTAGTGCGTTATGAATACGGGCTAGCTTACCAAAAGTGTTAGCTTACCAAAAGTACAAATGTGAACTAAATAAGGCCGCGAGTCGTTTTTATTGTTTAAAACACGATTTCTCGACGAGAATATGCTTTTTCAAAAAAGCCATGTTCCCATGGCGAGAGACTCGTTTTCTGTGAGAAAATGCATTAAAAGGAGGGATTTCATCAGAAACACTATAAATACATATTGTACTTGTCATAAAAAGGCACAGAACCTTGAAATAGAAGGTTTCTCACCAAAAAACACATTGGTGAAACCCCTATCTTAAGGCTCTGAGTGTTTGCACACATGTACAAACAGGCATGTTTAAACTATAACGTTTTTAGTGAAATCATGTTTCTCTCGAGGAGAAAACGCGTTTAAAGCCATAAAAAGATTTCACTGTGTTTTGACATTGGACCAAGGTACCAACAACCTAAAAAATGATCAGAACTGGAGAAATTACACATTGACATTGGGTGAAATCATGTAACTCTTAAGGACGTGTTGTAGACTTGTTGAATACATTCATTTTTCTTGTTTTGTTTGTTTTTGATGAAATTGTGCTTTTCTCGTCGAGAAAAGGCGTTTAACGCGATAAAAAGGTTTAGTGCGTTATGAATACGGGCTAGCTTACCAAAAGTACAAATGTGAACTAAATAAGGCCGGGAGTCGTTTTTATTGCTTAAAACACGATTTCTCGACCAGAATATGCTTTTTCAAAAAAGCAATGTTCCCATGGCGAGAGACTCGTTTTCTGTGAGAAAATGCATTAAAAGGAGGGATTTCATCAGAAACACTATAAATACATATTGTACTTGTCTGAAAACACACAGAACCTTGAAATAGAAGGTTTCTCACCAAAAAACACATTGGTCAAACCCCTATCTTAAGGCTCTGAGTGTTTGCACACATGTACAACAGGCATGTTTAAACTATAACGTTTTTAGTGAAATCATGTTTCTCTCGAGGAGAAAACGCGTTTAAAGCCATAAAAAGATCTCACTGTGTTTTGGCATTGACCAAGCTACCAACCACCTAAAAAATGATCAGAACTGGAGAAATTACATATTGACATTGGGTGAAATCATGTAACTCTTAAGGACGTGTTGCAGACTTGTTGAATAGATTCATTTTTCTTGTTTTGTTTGTTTTTGATGAAATTGCTTTTCTCGTCGAGAAAAGGCGTTTAACGCGATAAAAAGGTTTAGTGCGTTATGAATACGGGCTAGCTTACCAAAAGTACAAATGTGAACTAAATAAGGCCGGGAGTCGTTTTTATTGTTTAAAACACGATTTCTCGACGAGAATATGCTTTTTCAAAAAAGCCATGTTCCCATGGCGAGAGACTCGTTTTCTGTGAGAAAATGCATTAAAAGGAGGGATTTCATCAGAAACACTATAAATACATATTGTACTTGTCATAAAAAGGCACAGAACCTTGAAATAGAAGGTTTCTCACCAAAAAACACATTGGTGAAACCCCTATCTTAAGGCTCTGAGTGTTTGCGCACATGTACAACAGGCATGTTTAAACTTTAACGTTTTTAGTGAAATCATGTTTCTCTCGAGGAGAAAACGCGTGTTTAAAGCCATACAAAGATTTCACTGTGTTTTGACATTGGACCAAGGTACCAACAACCTAAAAAATGATCAGAACTGGAGAAATTACACATTGACATTGGGTGAAATCATGTAACTCTTAAGGACGTGTTGTAGACTTGTTGAATACATTCATTTTTCTTGTTTTGTTTGTTTTTGATGAAATTGTGCTTTTCTCGTCGAGAAAAGACGTTTATAACGCGATAAAAAGGTTTAGTGCGTTATGAATACGGGCTAGCTTACCAAAAGTGTTAGCTTACCAAAAGTACAAATGTGAACTAAATAAGGCCGCGAGTCGTTTTTATTGTTTAAAACACGATTTCTCGACGAGAATATGCTTTTTCAAAAAAGCCATGTTCCCATGGCGAGAGACTCGTTTTCTGTGAGAAAATGCATTAAAAGGAGGGATTTCATCAGAAACACTATAAATACATATTGTACTTGTCATAAAAAGGCACAGAACCTTGAAATAGAAGGTTTCTCACCAAAAAACACATTGGTGAAACCCCTATCTTAAGGCTCTGAGTGTTTGCGCACATGTACAACATGCATGTTTAAACTATAACGTTTTTAGTGAAATCATGTTTCTCTCGAGGAGAAAACGCGTTTAAAGCCATAAAAAGATTTCACTGTGTTTTGACATTGGACCAAGGTACCAACAACCTAAAAAATGATCAGAACTGGAGAAATTACACATTGACATTGGGTGAAATCATGTAACTCTTAAGGACGTGTTGTAGACTTGTTGAATACATTCATTTTTCTTGTTTTGTTTGTTTTTGATGAAATTGTGCTTTTCTCGTCGAGAAAAGGCGTTTAACGCGATAAAAAGGTTTAGTGCGTTATGAATACGGGCTAGCTTACCAAAAGTACAAATGTGAACTAAATAAGGCCGGGAGTCGTTTTTATTGCTTAAAACACGATTTCTCGACCAGAATATGCTTTTTCAAAAAAGCCATGTTCCCATGGCGAGAGACTCGTTTTCTGTGAGAAAATGCATTCAAAGGAGGGATTTCATCAGAAACACTATAAATACATATTGTACTTGTCTGAAAACGCACAGAACCTTGAAATAGAAGGTTTCTCACCAAAAAACACATTGGTGAAACCCCTATCTTAAGGCTCTGAGTGTTTGCACACATGTACAAACAGGCATGTTTAAACTATAACGTTTTTAGTGAAATCATGTTTCTCTCGAGGAGAAAACGCGTTTAAAGCCATAAAAAGATTTCACTGTGTTTTGACATTGGACCAAGGTACCAACAACCTAAAAAATGATCAGAACTGGAGAAATTACACATTGACATTGGGTGAAATCATGTAACTCTTAAGGACGTGTTGTAGACTTGTTGAATACATTCATTTTTCTTGTTTTGTTTGTTTTTGATGAAATTGTGCTTTTCTCGTCGAGAAAAGGCGTTTAACGCGATAAAAAGGTTTAGTGCGTTATGAATACGGGCTAGCTTACCAAAAGTACAAATGTGAACTAAATAAGGCCGGGAGTCGTTTTTATTGCTTAAAACACGATTTCTCGACCAGAATATGCTTTTTCAAAAAAGCAATGTTCCCATGGCGAGAGACTCGTTTTCTGTGAGAAAATGCATTCAAAGGAGGGATTTCATCAGAAACACTATAAATACATATTGTACTTGTCTGAAAACGCACAGAACCTTGAAATAGAAGGTTTCTCACCAAAAAACACATTGGTGAAACCCCTATCTTAAGGCTCTGAGTGTTTGCACACATGTACAAACAGGCATGTTTAAACTATAACGTTTTTAGTGAAATCATGTTTCTCTCGAGGAGAAAACGCGTTTAAAGCCATAAAAAGATCTCACTGTGTTTTGGCATTGACCAAGCTACCAACAACCTAAAAAATGATCAGAACTGGAGAAATTACATATTGACATTGGGTGAAATCATGTAACTCTTAAGGACGTGTTGCAGACTTGTTGAATAGATTCATTTTTCTTGTTTTGTTTGTTTTTGATGAAATTGCTTTTCTCGTCGAGAAAAGGCGTTTAACGCGATAAAGAGGTTTAGTGCGTTATGAATACGGGCTAGCTTACCAAAAGTACAAATGTGAACTAAATAAGGCCGGGAGTCGTTTTTATTGTTTAAAACACGATTTCTCGACGAGAATATGCTTTTTCAAAAAAGCCATGTTCCCATGGCGAGAGACTCGTTTTCTGTGAGAAAATGCATTAAAAGGAGGGATTTCATCAGAAACACTATACATACATATTGTACTTGTCATAAAAAGGCACAGAACCTTGAAATAGAAGGTTTCTCACCAAAAAACACATTGGTGAAACCCCTATCTTAAGGCTCTGAGTGTTTGCGCACATGTACAACAGGCATGTTTAAACTTTAACGTTTTTAGTGAAATCATGTTTCTCTCGAGGAGAAAACGCGTGTTTAAAGCCATAAAAAGATTTCACTGTGTTTTGACATTGGACCAAGGTACCAACAACCTAAAAAATGATCAGAACTGGAGAAATTACACATTGACATTGGGTGAAATCATGTAACTCTTAAGGACGTGTTGTAGACTTGTTGAATACATTCATTTTTCTTGTTTTGTTTGTTTTTGATGAAATTGTGCTTTTCTCGTCGAGAAAAGACGTTTATAACGCGATAAAAAGGTTTAGTGCGTTATGAATACGGGCTAGCTTACCAAAACTGTTAGCTTACCAAAAGTACAAATGTGAACTAAATAAGGCCGGGAGTCGTTTTTATTGTTTAAAACACGATTTCTCGACGAGAATATGCTTTTTCAAAAAAGCCATGTTCCCATGGCGAGAGACTCGTTTTCTGTGAGAAAATGCATTAAAAGGAGGGATTTCATCAGAAACACTATAAATACATATTGTACTTGTCTGAAAACACACAGAACCTTGAAATAGAAGGTTTCTCACCAAAAAACACATTGGTGAAACCCCTATCTTAAGGCTCTGAGTGTTTGCACACATGTACAACAGGCATGTTTAAACTATAACGTTTTTAGTGAAATCATGTTTCTCTCGAGGAGAAAACGCGTTTAAAGCCATAAAAAGATCTCACTGTGTTTTGGCATTGACCAAGCTACCAACCACCTAAAAAATGATCAGAACTGGAGAAATTACACATTGACATTGGGTGAAATCATGTAACTCTTAAGGACGTGTTGCAGACTTGTTGAATAGATTCATTTTTCTTGTTTTGTTTGTTTTTGATGAAATTGTGCTTTTCTCGTCGAGAAAAGGCGTTTAACGCGATAAAAAGGTTTAGTGCGTTATGAATACGGGCTAGCTTACCAAAAGTACAAATGTGAACTAAATAAGGCCGGGAGTCGTTTTTATTGCTTAAAACACGATTTCTCGACCAGAATATGCTTTTTCAAAAAAGCCATGTTCCCATGGCGAGAGACTCGTTTTCTGTGAGAAAATGCATTAAAAGGAGGGATTTCATCAGAAACACTATAAATACATATTGTACTTGTCTGAAAACGCACAGAACCTTGAAATAGAAGGTTTCTCATCAAAAAACACATTGGTGAAACCCCTATCTTAAGGCTCTGAGTGTTTGCACACATGTACAAACAGGCATGTTTAAACTATAACGTTTTTAGTGAAATCATGTTTCTCTCGAGGAGAAAACGCGTTTAAAGCCATAAAAAGATTTCACTGTGTTTTGACATTGGACCAAGGTACCAACAACCTAAAAAATGATCAGAACTGGAGAAATTACACATTTACATTGGGTGAAATCATGTAACTCTTAAGGACGTGTTGTAGACTTGTTGAATACATTCATTTTTCTTGTTTTGTTTGTTTTTGATGAAATTGTGCTTTTCTCGTCGAGAAAAGAAGTTTAACGCGATAAAAAGGTTTAGTGCGTTATGAATACGGGTTAGCTTACCAAAAGTACAAATGTGAACTAAATAAGGCCGGGAGTCGTTTTTATTGTTTAAAACACGATTTCTCGACGAGAATATGCTTTTTCAAAAAAGCCATGTTCCCATGGCGAGAGACTCGTTTTCTGTGAGAAAATGCATTAAAAGGAGGGATTTCATCAGAAACACTATAAATACATATTGTACTTGTCATAAAAAGGCACAGAACCTTGAAATAGAAGGTTTCTCACCAAAAAACACATTGGTGAAACCCCTATCTTAAGGCTCTGAGTGTTTGCGCACATGTACAACATGCATGTTTAAACTATAACGTTTTTAGTGAAATCATGTTTCTCTCGAGGAGAAAACGCGTTTAAAGCCATAAAAAGATTTCACTGTGTTTTGACATTGGACCAAGGTACCAACAACCTAAAAAATGATCAGAACTGGAGAAATTACACATTGACATTGGGTGAAATCATGTAACTCTTAAGGACGTGTTGTAGACTTGTTGAATACATTCATTTTTCTTGTTTTGTTTGTTTTTGATGAAATTGTGCTTTTCTCGTCGAGAAAAGAAGTTTAATGCGATAAAAAGGTTTAGTGCGTTATGAATACGGGTTAGCTTACCAAAAGTACAAATGTGAACTAAATAAGGCCGGGAGTCGTTTTTATTGTTTAAAACACGATTTCTCGACGAGAATATGCTTTTTCAAAAAAGCTATGTTCCCATGGCGAGAGACTCGTTTTCTGTGAGAAAATGCATTAAAAGGAGGGATTTCATCAGAAACACTATAAATACATATTGTACTTGTCTGAAAACACACAGAACCTTGAAATAGAAGGTTTCTCACCAAAAAACACATTGGTGAAACCCCTATCTTAAGGCTCTGAGTGTTTGCACACATGTACAACAGGCATGTTTAAACTATAACGTTTTTAGTGAAATCATGTTTCTCTCGAGGAGAAAACGCGTTTAAAGCCATAAAAAGATCTCACTGTGTTTTGGCATTGACCAAGCTACCAACCACCTAAAAAATGATCAGAACTGGAGAAATTACACATTGACATTGGGTGAAATCATGTAACTCTTAAGGACGTGTTGCAGACTTGTTGAATACATTCATTTTTCTTGTTTTGTTTGTTTTTGATGAAATTGTGCTTTTCTCGTCGAGAAAAGGCGTTTAACGCGATAAAAAGGTTTAGTGCGTTATGAATACGGGCTAGCTTACCAAAAGTACAAATGTGAACTAAATAAGGCCGGGAGTCGTTTTTATTGCTTAAAACACGATTTCTCGACCAGAATATGCTTTTTCAAAAAAGCCATGTTCCCATGGCGAGAGACTCGTTTTCTGTGAGAAAATGCATTAAAAGGAGGGATTTCATCAGAAACACTATAAATACATATTGTACTTGTCTGAAAACGCACAGAACCTTGAAATAGAAGGTTTCTCATCAAAAAACACATTGGTGAAACCCCTATCTTAAGGCTCTGAGTGTTTGCACACATGTACAAACAGGCATGTTTAAACTATAACGTTTTTAGTGAAATCATGTTTCTCTCGAGGAGAAAACGCGTTTAAAGCCATAAAAAGATCTCACTGTGTTTTGGCATTGACCAAGCTACCAACAACCTAAAAAATGATCAGAACTGGAGAAATTACATATTGACATTGGGTGAAATCATGTAACTCTTAAGGACGTGTTGCAGACTTGTTGAATAGATTCATTTTTCTTGTTTTGTTTGTTTTTGATGAAATTGCTTTTCTCGTCGAGAAAAGGCGTTTAACGCGATAAAAAGGTTTAGTGCGTTATGAATACGGGCTAGCTTACCAAAAGTACAAATGTGAACTAAATAAGGCCGGGAGTCGTTTTTATTGTTTAAAACACGATTTCTCGACGAGAATATGCTTTTTCAAAAAAGCCATGTTCCCATGGCGAGAGACTCGTTTTCTGTGAGAAAATGCATTAAAAGGAGGGATTTCATCAGAAACACTATAAATACATATTGTACTTGTCTGAAAACGCACAGAACCTTGAAATAGAAGGTTTCTCACCAAAAAACACATTGGTGAAACCCCTATCTTAAGGCTCTGAGTGTTTGCGCACATGTACAACAGGCATGTTTAAACTTTAACGTTTTTAGTTAAATCATGTTTCTCTCGAGGAGAAAACGCGTGTTTAAAGCCATAAAAAGATTTCACTGTGTTTTGACATTGGACCAAGCTACCAACAACCTAAAAAATGATCAGAACTGGAGAAATTACACATTGACATTGGGTGAAATCATGTAACTCTTAAGGACGTGTTGTAGACTTGTTGAATACATTCATTTTTCTTGTTTTGTTTGTTTTTGATGAAATTGCTTTTCTCGTCGAGAAAAGGCGTTTAACGCGATAAAAAGGTTTAGTGCGTTATGAATACGGGTTAGCTTACCAAAAGTACAAATGTGAACTAAATAAGGCCGGGAGTCGTTTTTATTGTTTAAAACACGATTTCTCGACGAGAATATGCTTTTTCAAAAAAGCCATGTTCCCATGGCGAGAGACTCGTTTTCTGTGAGAAAATGCATTAAAAGGAGGGATTTCATCAGAAACACTATAAATACATATTGTACTTGTCATAAAAAGGCACAGAACCTTGAAATAGAAGGTTTCTCACCAAAAAACACATTGGTGAAACCCCTATCTTAAGGCTCTGAGTGTTTGCGCACATGTACAACATGCATGTTTAAACTATAACGTTTTTAGTGAAATCATGTTTCTCTCGAGGAGAAAACGCGTTTAAAGCCATAAAAAGATTTCACTGTGTTTTGACATTGGACCAAGGTACCAACAACCTAAAAAATGATCAGAACTGGAGAAATTACACATTTACATTGGGTGAAATCATGTAACTCTTAAGGACGTGTTGTAGACTTGTTGAATACATTCATTTTTCTTGTTTTGTTTGTTTTTGATGAAATTGTGCTTTTCTCGTCGAGAAAAGAAGTTTAACGCGATAAAAAGGTTTAGTGCGTTATGAATACGGGTTAGCTTACCAAAAGTACAAATGTGAACTAAATAAGGCCGGGAGTCGTTTTTATTGCTTAAAACACGATTTCTCGACCAGAATATGCTTTTTCAAAAAAGCCATGTTCCCATGGCGAGAGACTCGTTTTCTGTGAGAAAATGCATTAAAAGGAGGGATTTCATCAGAAACACTATAAATACATATTGTACTTGTCTGAAAACGCACAGAACCTTGAAATAGAAGGTTTCTCATCAAAAAACACATTGGTGAAACCCCTATCTTAAGGCTCTGAGTGTTTGCACACATGTACAAACAGGCATGTTTAAACTATAACGTTTTTAGTGAAATCATGTTTCTCTCGAGGAGAAAACGCGTTTAAAGCCATAAAAAGATCTCACTGTGTTTTGGCATTGACCAAGCTACCAACAACCTAAAAAATGATCAGAACTGGAGAAATTACATATTGACATTGGGTGAAATCATGTAACTCTTAAGGACGTGTTGCAGACTTGTTGAATAGATTCATTTTTCTTGTTTTGTTTGTTTTTGATGAAATTGCTTTTCTCGTCGAGAAAAGGCGTTTAACGCGATAAAAAGGTTTAGTGCGTTATGAATACGGGCTAGCTTACCAAAAGTACAAATGTGAACTAAATAAGGCCGGGAGTCGTTTTTATTGTTTAAAACACGATTTCTCGACGAGAATATGCTTTTTCAAAAAAGCCATGTTCCCATGGCGAGAGACTCGTTTTCTGTGAGAAAATGCATTAAAAGGAGGGATTTCATCAGAAACACTATAAATACATATTGTACTTGTCTGAAAACGCACAGAACCTTGAAATAGAAGGTTTCTCACCAAAAAACACATTGGTGAAACCCCTATCTTAAGGCTCTGAGTGTTTGCGCACATGTACAACAGGCATGTTTAAACTTTAACGTTTTTAGTTAAATCATGTTTCTCTCGAGGAGAAAACGCGTGTTTAAAGCCATAAAAAGATTTCACTGTGTTTTGACATTGGACCAAGCTACCAACAACCTAAAAAATGATCAGAACTGGAGAAATTACACATTGACATTGGGTGAAATCATGTAACTCTTAAGGACGTGTTGTAGACTTGTTGAATACATTCATTTTTCTTGTTTTGTTTGTTTTTGATGAAATTGCTTTTCTCGTCGAGAAAAGGCGTTTAACGCGATAAAAAGGTTTAGTGCGTTATGAATACGGGTTAGCTTACCAAAAGTACAAATGTGAACTAAATAAGGCCGGGAGTCGTTTTTATTGTTTAAAACACGATTTCTCGACGAGAATATGCTTTTTCAAAAAAGCCATGTTCCCATGGCGAGAGACTCGTTTTCTGTGAGAAAATGCATTAAAAGGAGGGATTTCATCAGAAACACTATAAATACATATTGTACTTGTCATAAAAAGGCACAGAACCTTGAAATAGAAGGTTTCTCACCAAAAAACACATTGGTGAAACCCCTATCTTAAGGCTCTGAGTGTTTGCGCACATGTACAACATGCATGTTTAAACTATAACGTTTTTAGTGAAATCATGTTTCTCTCGAGGAGAAAACGCGTTTAAAGCCATAAAAAGATTTCACTGTGTTTTGACATTGGACCAAGGTACCAACAACCTAAAAAATGATCAGAACTGGAGAAATTACACATTTACATTGGGTGAAATCATGTAACTCTTAAGGACGTGTTGTAGACTTGTTGAATACATTCATTTTTCTTGTTTTGTTTGTTTTTGATGAAATTGTGCTTTTCTCGTCGAGAAAAGAAGTTTAACGCGATAAAAAGGTTTAGTGCATTATGAATACGGGTTAGCTTACCAAAAGTACAAATGTGAACTAAATAAGGCCGGGAGTCGTTTTTATTGTTTAAAACACGATTTCTCGACGAGAATATGCTTTTTCAAAAAAGCCATGTTCCCATGGCGAGAGACTCGTTTTCTGTGAGAATGCATTAAAAGGAGGGATTTCATCAGAAACACTATAAATACATATTGTACTTGTCATAAAAAGGCACAGAACCTTGAAATAGAAGGTTTCTCACCAAAAAACACATTGGTGAAACCCCTATCTTAAGGCTCTGAGTGTTTGCGCACATGTACAACATGCATGTTTAAACTATAACGTTTTTAGTGAAATCATGTTTCTCTCGAGGAGAAAACGCGTTTAAAGCCATAAAAAGATTTCACTGTGTTTTGACATTGGACCAAGGTACCAACAACCTAAAAAATGATCAGAACTGGAGAAATTACACATTGACATTGGGTGAAATCATGTAACTCTTAAGGACGTGTTGTAGACTTGTTGAATACATTCATTTTTCTTGTTTTGTTTGTTTTTGATGAAATTGTGTTTTTCTCTTCGAGAAAATAAGTTTAATGCGATAAAAAGGTTTAGTGCGTTATGAATACGGGTTAGCTTACCAAAAGTACAAATGTGAACTAAATAAGGCCGGGAGTCGTTTTTATTGTTTAAAACACGATTTCTCGACGAGAATATGCTTTTTCAAAAAAGCCATGTTCCCATGGCGAGAGACTCGTTTTCTGTGAGAAAATGCATTAAAAGGAGGGATTTCATCAGAAACACCATAAATACATATTGTACTTGTCTGAAAACGCACAGAACCTTGAAATAGAAGGTTTCTCACCAAAAAACACATTGGTGAAACCCCTATCTTAAGGCTCTGAGTGTTTGCGCACATGTACAACATGCATGTTTAAACTATAACGTTTTTAGTGAAATCATGTTTCTCTCGAGGAGAAAACGCGTTTAAAGCCATAAAAAGATTTCACTGTGTTTTGACATTGGACCAAGGTACCAACAACCTAAAAAATGATCAGAACTGGAGAAATTACACATTGACATTGGGTGAAATCATGTAACTCTTAAGGACGTGTTGTAGACTTGTTGAATAGATTCATTTTTCTTGTTTTGTTTGTTTTTGATGAAATTGTGCTTTTCTCGTCGAGAAAAGAAGTTTAACGCGATAAAAAGGTTTAGTGCGTTATGAATACGGGTTAGCTTACCAAAAGTACAAATGTGAACTAAATAAGGCCGGGAGTCGTTTTTATTGTTTAAAACACGATTTCTCGACGAGAATATGCTTTTTCAAAAAAGCCATGTTCCCATGGCGAGAGACTCGTTTTCTGTGAGAAAATGCATTCAAAGGAGGGATTTCATCAGAAACACTATAAATACATATTGTACTTGTCTGAAAACGCACAGAACCTTGAAATAGAAGGTTTCTCACCAAAAAACACATTGGTGAAACCCCTATCTTAAGGCTCTGAGTGTTTGCACACATGTACAACAGGCATGTTTAAACTATAACGTTTTTAGTGAAATCATGTTTCTCTCGAGGAGAAAACGCGTTTAAAGCCATAAAAAGATCTCACTGTGTTTTGGCATTGAACAAGCTACCAACCACCTAAAAAAGGATCAGAACTGGAGAAATTACACATTGACATTGGGTGAAATCATGTAACTCTTAAGGACGTGTTGCAGACTTGTTGAATAGATTCATTTTTCTTGTTTTGTTTGTTTTTGATGAAATTGTGCTTTTCTCGTCGAGAAAAGGCGTTTAACGCGATAAAAAGGTTTAGTGCGTTATGAATACGGGCTAGCTTACCAAAAGTACAAATGTGAACTAAATAAGGCCGGGAGTCGTTTTTATTGTTTAAAACACGATTTCTCGACGAGAATATGCTTTTTCAAAAAAGCCATGTTCCCATGGCGAGAGACTCGTTTTCTGTGAGAAAATGCATTAAAAGGAGGGATTTCATCAGAAACACTATAAATACATATTGTACTTGTCTGAAAACGCACAGAACCTTGAAATAGAAGGTTTCTCACCAAAAAACACATTGGTGAAACCCCTATCTTAAGGCTCTGAGTGTTTGCAAACATGTACAAACAGGCATGTTTAAACTATAACGTTTTTAGTGAAATCATGTTTCTTCTCGAGGAGAAAACGCGTTTAAAGCCATAAAAAGATATCACTGTGTTTTGGCATTGACCAAGCTACCAACAACCTAAAAAATGATCAGAACTGGAGAAATTACATATTGACATTGGGTGAAATCATGTAACTCTTAAGGACGTGTTGCAGACTTGTTGAATAGATTCATTTTTCTTGTTTTGTTTGTTTTTGATGAAATTGCTTTTCTCGTCGAGAAAAGGCGTTTAACGCGATAAAAAGGTTTAGTGCGTTATGAATACGGGCTAGCTTACCAAAAGTACAAATGTGAACTAAATAAGGCCGGGAGTCGTTTTTATTGTTTAAAACACGATTTCTCGACGAGAATATGCTTTTTCAAAAAAGCCATGTTCCCATGGCGAGAGACTCGTTTTCTGTGAGAAAATGCATTAAAAGGAGGGATTTCATCAGAAACACTATAAATACATATTGTACTTGTCTGAAAACACACAGAACCTTGAAATAGAAGGTTTCTCACCAAAAAACACATTGGTGAAACCCCTATCTTAAGGCTCTGAGTGTTTGCACACATGTACAACAGGCATGTTTAAACTATAACGTTTTTAGTGAAATCATGTTTCTCTCGAGGAGAAAACGCGTTTAAAGCCATAAAAAGATCTCGCTGTGTTTTGGCATTGACCAAGCTACCAACCACCTAAAAAAGGATCAGAACTGGAGAAATTACACATTGACATTGGGTGAAATCATGTAACTCTTAAGGACGTGTTGCAGACTTGTTGAATAGATTCATTTTTCTTGTTTTGTTTGTTTTTGATGAAATTGTGCTTTTCTCGTCGAGAAAAGGCGTTTAACGCGATAAAAAGGTTTAGTGCGTTATGAATACGGGCTAGCTTACCAAAAGTACAAATGTGAACTAAATAAGGCTGGGAGTCGTTTTTATTGTTTAAAACACGATTTCTCGACGAGAATATGCTTTTTCAAAAAAGCCATGTTCCCATGGCGAGAGACTCGTTTTCTGTGAGAAAATGCATTAAAAGGAGGGATTTCATCAGAAACACTATAAATACATATTGTACTTGTCTGAAAACGCACAGAACCTTGAAATAGAAGGTTTCTCACCAAAAAACACATTGGTGAAACCCCTATCTTAAGGCTCTGAGTGTTTGCACACATGTACAACAGGCATGGTTAAACTATAAGGTTTTTAGTGAAATCATGTTTCTCTCGAGGAGAAAACGCGTTTAAAGCCATAAAAAGATCTCACTGTGTTTTGGCATTGACCAAGCTACCAACAAACCTAAAAAATGATCAGAACTGGAGAAATTACACATTGACATTGGGTGAAATCATGTAACTCTTAAGGACGTGTTGCAGACTTGTTGAATACATTCATTTTTCTTGTTTTGTTTGTTTTTGATGAAATTGTGCTTTTCTCGTCGAGAAAAGGCGTTTAACGCGATAAAAAGGTTTAGTGCGTTATGAATACGGGCTAGCTTACCAAAAGTACAAATGTGAACTAAATAAGGCCGGGAGTCGTTTTTATTGTTTAAAACACGATTTCTCGACGAGAATATGCTTTTTCAAAAAAGCCATGTTCCCATGGCGAGAGACTCGTTTTCTGTGAGAAAATGCATTAAAAGGAGGGATTTCATCAGAAACACTATAAATACATATTGTACTTGTCATAAAAAGGCACAGAACCTTGAAATAGAAGGTTTCTCACCAAAAAACACATTGGTGAAACCCCTATCTTAAGGCTCTGAGTGTTTGCGCACATGTACAACAGGCATGTTTAAACTATAACGTTTTTAGTGAAATCATGTTTCTCTCGAGGAGAAAACGCGTTTAAAGCCATAAAAAGATTTCACTGTGTTTTGACATTGGACCAAGCTACCAACAACCTAAAAAATGATCAGAACTGGAGAAATTACACATTGACATTGGGTGAAATCATGTAACTCTTAAGGACGTGTTGTAGACTTGTTGAATACATTCATTTTTCTTGTTTTGTTTGTTTTTGATGAAATTGTGCTTTTCTCGTCGAGAAAAGGCGTTTATAACGCGATAAAAAGGTTTAGTGCGTTATGAATACGGGCTAGCTTACCAAAAGTGTTAGCTTACCAAAAGTACAAATGTGAACTAAATAAGGCCGGGAGTCGTTTTTATTGTTTAAAACACGATTTCTCGACGAGAATATGCTTTTTCAAAAAAGCCATGTTCCCATGGCGAGAGACTCGTTTTCTGTGAGAAAATGCATTAAAAGGAGGGATTTCATCAGAAACACTATAAATACATATTGTACTTGTCTGAAAACACACAGAACCTTGAAATAGAAGGTTTCTCACCAAAAAACACATTGGTGAAACCCCTATCTTAAGGCTCTGAGTGTTTGCACACATGTACAACAGGCATGTTTAAACTATAACGTTTTTAGTGAAATCATGTTTCTCTCGAGGAGAAAACGCGTTTAAAGCCATAAAAAGATCTCACTGTGTTTTGGCATTGACCAAGCTACCAACCACCTAAAAAAGGATCAGAACTGGAGAAATTACACATTGACATTGGGTGAAATCATGTAACTCTTAAGGACGTGTTGCAGACTTGTTGAATAGATTCATTTTTCTTGTTTTGTTTGTTTTTGATGAAATTGTGCTTTTCTGGTCGAGAAAAGGCGTTTAACGCGATAAAAAAGGTTTAGTGCGTTATGAATACGGGCTAGCTTACCAAAAGTACAAATGTGAACTAAATAAGGCTGGGAGTCGTTTTTATTGTTTAAAACACGATTTCTCGACGAGAATATGCTTTTTCAAAAAAGCCATGTTCCCATGGCGAGAGACTCGTTTTCTGTGAGAAAATGCATTAAAAGGAGGGATTTCATCAGAAACACTATAAATACATATTGTACTTGTCTGAAAACGCACAGAACCTTGAAATAGAAGGTTTCTCACCAAAAAACACATTGGTGAAACCCCTATCTTAAGGCTCTGAGTGTTTGCACACATGTACAACAGGCATGGTTAAACTATAAGGTTTTTAGTGAAATCATGTTTCTCTCGAGGAGAAAACGCGTTTAAAGCCATAAAAAGATCTCACTGTGTTTTGGCATTGACCAAGCTACCAACAAACCTAAAAAATGATCAGAACTGGAGAAATTACACATTGACATTGGGTGAAATCATGTAACTCTTAAGGACGTGTTGCAGACTTGTTGAATACATTCATTTTTCTTGTTTTGTTTGTTTTTGATGAAATTGTGCTTTTCTCGTCGAGAAAAGGCGTTTAACGCGATAAAAAGGTTTAGTGCGTTATGAATACGGGCTAGCTTACCAAAAGTACAAATGTGAACTAAATAAGGCCGGGAGTCGTTTTTATTGTTTAAAACACGATTTCTCGACGAGAATATGCTTTTTCAAAAAAGCCATGTTCCCATGGCGAGAGACTCGTTTTCTGTGAGAAAATGCATTAAAAGGAGGGATTTCATCAGAAACACTATAAATACATATTGTACTTGTCATAAAAAGGCACAGAACCTTGAAATAGAAGGTTTCTCACCAAAAAACACATTGGTGAAACCCCTATCTTAAGGCTCTGAGTGTTTGCGCACATGTACAACAGGCATGTTTAAACTATAACGTTTTTAGTGAAATCATGTTTCTCTCGAGGAGAAAACGCGTTTAAAGCCATAAAAAGATTTCACTGTGTTTTGACATTGGACCAAGCTACCAACAACCTAAAAAATGATCAGAACTGGAGAAATTACACATTGACATTGGGTGAAATCATGTAACTCTTAAGGACGTGTTGTAGACTTGTTGAATACATTCATTTTTCTTGTTTTGTTTGTTTTTGATGAAATTGTGCTTTTCTCGTCGAGAAAAGGCGTTTATAACGCGATAAAAAGGTTTAGTGCGTTATGAATACGGGCTAGCTTACCAAAAGTGTTAGCTTACCAAAAGTACAAATGTGAACTAAATAAGGCCGGGAGTCGTTTTTATTGTTTAAAACACGATTTCTCGACGAGAATATGCTTTTTCAAAAAAGCCATGTTCCCATGGCGAGAGACTCGTTTTCTGTGAGAAAATGCATTAAAAGGAGGGATTTCATCAGAAACACTATAAATACATATTGTACTTGTCTGAAAACACACAGAACCTTGAAATAGAAGGTTTCTCACCAAAAAACACATTGGTCAAACCCCTATCTTAAGGCTCTGAGTGTTTGCGCACATGTACAACATGCATGTTTAAACTATAACGTTTTTAGTGAAATCATGTTTCTCTCGAGGAGAAAACGCGTTTAAAGCCATAAAAAGATTTCACTGTGTTTTGACATTGGACCAAGGTACCAACAACCTAAAAAATGATCAGAACTGGAGAAATTACACATTGACATTGGGTGAAATCATGTAACTCTTAAGGACGTGTTGTAGACTTGTTGAATACATTCATTTTTCTTGTTTTGTTTGTTTTTGATGAAATTGTGCTTTTCTCGTCGAGAAAAGAAGTTTAATGCGATAAAAAGGTTTAGTGCGTTATGAATACGGGTTAGCTTACCAAAAGTACAAATGTGAACTAAATAAGGCCGGGAGTCGTTTTTATTGTTTAAAACACGATTTCTCGACGAGAATATGCTTTTTCAAAAAAGCCATGTTCCCATGGCGAGAGACTCGTTTTCTGTGAGAAAATGCATTAAAAGGAGGGATTTCATCAGAAACACTATAAATACATATTGTACTTGTCTGAAAACACACAGAACCTTGAAATAGAAGGTTTCTCACCAAAAAACACATTGGTGAAACCCCTATCTTAAGGCTCTGAGTGTTTGCACACATGTACAACAGGCATGTTTAAACTATAACGTTTTTAGTGAAATCATGTTTCTCTCGAGGAGAAAACGCGTTTAAAGCCATAAAAAGATCTCACTGTGTTTTGGCATTGACCAAGCTACCAACCACCTAAAAAATGATCAGAACTGGAGAAATTACACATTGACATTGGGTGAAATCATGTAACTCTTAAGGACGTGTTGCAGACTTGTTGAATACATTCATTTTTCTTGTTTTGTTTGTTTTTGATGAAATTGTGCTTTTCTCGTCGAGAAAAGGCGTTTAACGCGATAAAAAGGTTTAGTGCGTTATGAATACGGGCTAGCTTACCAAAAGTACAAATGTGAACTAAATAAGGCCGGGAGTCGTTTTTATTGCTTAAAACACGATTTCTCGACCAGAATATGCTTTTTCAAAAAAGCCATGTTCCCATGGCGAGAGACTCGTTTTCTGTGAGAAAATGCATTAAAAGGAGGGATTTCATCAGAAACACTATAAATACATATTGTACTTGTCTGAAAACGCACAGAACCTTGAAATAGAAGGTTTCTCATCAAAAAACACATTGGTGAAACCCCTATCTTAAGGCTCTGAGTGTTTGCACACATGTACAAACAGGCATGTTTAAACTATAACGTTTTTAGTGAAATCATGTTTCTCTCGAGGAGAAAACGCGTTTAAAGCCATAAAAAGATCTCACTGTGTTTTGGCATTGACCAAGCTACCAACAACCTAAAAAATGATCAGAACTGGAGAAATTACATATTGACATTGGGTGAAATCATGTAACTCTTAAGGACGTGTTGCAGACTTGTTGAATAGATTCATTTTTCTTGTTTTGTTTGTTTTTGATGAAATTGCTTTTCTCGTCGAGAAAAGGCGTTTAACGCGATAAAAAGGTTTAGTGCGTTATGAATACGGGCTAGCTTACCAAAAGTACAAATGTGAACTAAATAAGGCCGGGAGTCGTTTTTATTGTTTAAAACACGATTTCTCGACGAGAATATGCTTTTTCAAAAAAGCCATGTTCCCATGGCGAGAGACTCGTTTTCTGTGAGAAAATGCATTAAAAGGAGGGATTTCATCAGAAACACTATAAATACACATTGTACTTGTCTGAAAACACACAGAACCTTGAAATAGAAGGTTTCTCACCAAAAAACACATTGGTGAAACCCCTATCTTAAGGCTCTGAGTGTTTGCGCACATGTACAACAGGCATGTTTAAACTTTAACGTTTTTAGTTAAATCATGTTTCTCTCGAGGAGAAAACGCGTGTTTAAAGCCATAAAAAGATTTCACTGTGTTTTGACATTGGACCAAGCTACCAACAACCTAAAAAATGATCAGAACTGGAGAAATTACACATTGACATTGGGTGAAATCATGTAACTCTTAAGGACGTGTTGTAGACTTGTTGAATACATTCATTTTTCTTGTTTTGTTTGTTTTTGATGAAATTGCTTTTCTCGTCGAGAAAAGGCGTTTAACGCGATAAAAAGGTTTAGTGCGTTATGAATACGGGTTAGCTTACCAAAAGTACAAATGTGAACTAAATAAGGCCGGGAGTCGTTTTTATTGTTTAAAACACGATTTCTCGACGAGAATATGCTTTTTCAAAAAAGCCATGTTCCCATGGCGAGAGACTCGTTTTCTGTGAGAAAATGCATTAAAAGGAGGGATTTCATCAGAAACACTATAAATACATATTGTACTTGTCTGAAAACGCACAGAACCTTGAAATAGAAGGTTTCTCACCAAAAAACACATTGGTGAAACCCCTATCTTAAGGCTCTGAGTGTTTGCGCACATGTACAACATGCATGTTTAAACTATAACGTTTTTAGTGAAATCATGTTTCTCTCGAGGAGAAAACGCGTTTAAAGCCATAAAAAGATTTCACTGTGTTTTGACATTGGACCAAGGTACCAACAACCTAAAAAATGATCAGAACTGGAGAAATTACACATTGACATTGGGTGAAATCATGTAACTCTTAAGGACGTGTTGTAGACTTGTTGAATAGATTCATTTTTCTTGTTTTGTTTGTTTTTGATGAAATTGTGCTTTTCTCGTCGAGAAAAGAAGTTTAACGCGATAAAAAGGTTTAGTGCGTTATGAATACGGGTTAGCTTACCAAAAGTACAAATGTGAACTAAATAAGGCCGGGAGTCGTTTTTATTGTTTAAAACACGATTTCTCGACGAGAATATGCTTTTTCAAAAAAGCCATGTTCCCATGGCGAGAGACTCGTTTTCTGTGAGAAAATGCATTCAAAGGAGGGATTTCATCAGAAACACTATAAATACATATTGTACTTGTCTGAAAACGCACAGAACCTTGAAATAGAAGGTTTCTCACCAAAAAACACATTGGTGAAACCCCTATCTTAAGGCTCTGAGTGTTTGCACACATGTACAACAGGCATGTTTAAACTATAACGTTTTTAGTGAAATCATGTTTCTCTCGAGGAGAAAACGCGTTTAAAGCCATAAAAAGATCTCACTGTGTTTTGGCATTGAACAAGCTACCAACCACCTAAAAAAGGATCAGAACTGGAGAAATTACACATTGACATTGGGTGAAATCATGTAACTCTTAAGGACGTGTTGCAGACTTGTTGAATAGATTCATTTTTCTTGTTTTGTTTGTTTTTGATGAAATTGCTTTTCTCGTCGAGAAAAGGCGTTTAACGCGATAAAAAGGTTTAGTGCGTTATGAATACGGGCTAGCTTACCAAAAGTACAAATGTGAACTAAATAAGGCCGGGAGTCGTTTTTATTGTTTAAAACACGATTTCTCGACGAGAATATGCTTTTTCAAAAAAGCCATGTTCCCATGGCGAGAGACTCGTTTTCTGTGAGAAAATGCATTAAAAGGAGGGATTTCATCAGAAATACTATAAATACATATTGTACTTGTCTGAAAACGCACAGAACCTTGAAATAGAAGGTTTCTCACCAAAAAACACATTGGTGAAACCCCTATCTTAAGGCTCTGAGTGTTTGCAAACATGTACAAACAGGCATGTTTAAACTATAACGTTTTTAGTGAAATCATGTTTCTTCTCGAGGAGAAAACGCGTTTAAAGCCATAAAAAGATATCACTGTGTTTTGGCATTGACCAAGCTACCAACAACCTAAAAAATGATCAGAACTGGAGAAATTACATATTGACATTGGGTGAAATCATGTAACTCTTAAGGACGTGTTGCAGACTTGTTGAATAGATTCATTTTTCTTGTTTTGTTTGTTTTTGATGAAATTGCTTTTCTCGTCGAGAAAAGGCGTTTAACGCGATAAAAAGGTTTAGTGCGTTATGAATACGGGCTAGCTTACCAAAAGTACAAATGTGAACTAAATAAGGCCGGGAGTCGTTTTTATTGTTTAAAACACGATTTCTCGACGAGAATATGCTTTTTCAAAAAAGCCATGTTCCCATGGCGAGAGACTCGTTTTCTGTGAGAAAATGCATTAAAAGGAGGGATTTCATCAGAAACACTATAAATACATATTGTACTTGTCTGAAAACACACAGAACCTTGAAATAGAAGGTTTCTCACCAAAAAACACATTGGTGAAACCCCTATCTTAAGGCTCTGAGTGTTTGCACACATGTACAACAGGCATGTTTAAACTATAACGTTTTTAGTGAAATCATGTTTCTCTCGAGGAGAAAACGCGTTTAAAGCCATAAAAAGATCTCGCTGTGTTTTGGCATTGACCAAGCTACCAACCACCTAAAAAAGGATCAGAACTGGAGAAATTACACATTGACATTGGGTGAAATCATGTAACTCTTAAGGACGTGTTGCAGACTTGTTGAATAGATTCATTTTTCTTGTTTTGTTTGTTTTTGATGAAATTGTGCTTTTCTCGTCGAGAAAAGGCGTTTAACGCGATAAAAAGGTTTAGTGCGTTATGAATACGGGCTAGCTTACCAAAAGTACAAATGTGAACTAAATAAGGCTGGGAGTCGTTTTTATTGTTTAAAACACGATTTCTCGACGAGAATATGCTTTTTCAAAAAAGCCATGTTCCCATGGCGAGAGACTCGTTTTCTGTGAGAAAATGCATTAAAAGGAGGGATTTCATCAGAAACACTATAAATACATATTGTACTTGTCTGAAAACGCACAGAACCTTGAAATAGAAGGTTTCTCACCAAAAAACACATTGGTGAAACCCCTATCTTAAGGCTCTGAGTGTTTGCACACATGTACAACAGGCATGGTTAAACTATAAGGTTTTTAGTGAAATCATGTTTCTCTCGAGGAGAAAACGCGTTTAAAGCCATAAAAAGATCTCACTGTGTTTTGGCATTGACCAAGCTACCAACAAACCTAAAAAATGATCAGAACTGGAGAAATTACACATTGACATTGGGTGAAATCATGTAACTCTTAAGGACGTGTTGCAGACTTGTTGAATACATTCATTTTTCTTGTTTTGTTTGTTTTTGATGAAATTGTGCTTTTCTCGTCGAGAAAAGGCGTTTAACGCGATAAAAAGGTTTAGTGCGTTATGAATACGGGCTAGCTTACCAAAAGTACAAATGTGAACTAAATAAGGCCGGGAGTCGTTTTTATTGTTTAAAACACGATTTCTCGACGAGAATATGCTTTTTCAAAAAAGCCATGTTCCCATGGCGAGAGACTCGTTTTCTGTGAGAAAATGCATTAAAAGGAGGGATTTCATCAGAAACACTATAAATACATATTGTACTTGTCATAAAAAGGCACAGAACCTTGAAATAGAAGGTTTCTCACCAAAAAACACATTGGTGAAACCCCTATCTTAAGGCTCTGAGTGTTTGCGCACATGTACAACAGGCATGTTTAAACTATAACGTTTTTAGTGAAATCATGTTTCTCTCGAGGAGAAAACGCGTTTAAAGCCATAAAAAGATTTCACTGTGTTTTGACATTGGACCAAGCTACCAACAACCTAAAAAATGATCAGAACTGGAGAAATTACACATTGACATTGGGTGAAATCATGTAACTCTTAAGGACGTGTTGTAGACTTGTTGAATACATTCATTTTTCTTGTTTTGTTTGTTTTTGATGAAATTGTGCTTTTCTCGTCGAGAAAAGGCGTTTATAACGCGATAAAAAGGTTTAGTGCGTTATGAATACGGGCTAGCTTACCAAAAGTGTTAGCTTACCAAAAGTACAAATGTGAACTAAATAAGGCCGGGAGTCGTTTTTATTGTTTAAAACACGATTTCTCGACGAGAATATGCTTTTTCAAAAAAGCCATGTTCCCATGGCGAGAGACTCGTTTTCTGTGAGAAAATGCATTAAAAGGAGGGATTTCATCAGAAACACTATAAATACATATTGTACTTGTCTGAAAACACACAGAACCTTGAAATAGAAGGTTTCTCACCAAAAAACACATTGGTGAAACCCCTATCTTAAGGCTCTGAGTGTTTGCACACATGTACAACAGGCATGTTTAAACTATAACGTTTTTAGTGAAATCATGTTTCTCTCGAGGAGAAAACGCGTTTAAAGCCATAAAAAGATCTCACTGTGTTTTGGCATTGACCAAGCTACCAACCACCTAAAAAAGGATCAGAACTGGAGAAATTACACATTGACATTGGGTGAAATCATGTAACTCTTAAGGACGTGTTGCAGACTTGTTGAATAGATTCATTTTTCTTGTTTTGTTTGTTTTTGATGAAATTGTGCTTTTCTGGTCGAGAAAAGGCGTTTAACGCGATAAAAAAGGTTTAGTGCGTTATGAATACGGGCTAGCTTACCAAAAGTACAAATGTGAACTAAATAAGGCTGGGAGTCGTTTTATTGTTTAAAACACGATTTCTCGACGAGAATATGCTTTTTCAAAAAAGCCATGTTCCCATGGCGAGAGACTCGTTTTCTGTGAGAAAATGCATTAAAAGGAGGGATTTCATCAGAAACACTATAAATACATATTGTACTTGTCTGAAAACGCACAGAACCTTGAAATAGAAGGTTTCTCACCAAAAAACACATTGGTGAAACCCCTATCTTAAGGCTCTGAGTGTTTGCACACATGTACAACAGGCATGGTTAAACTATAAGGTTTTTAGTGAAATCATGTTTCTCTCGAGGAGAAAACGCGTTTAAAGCCATAAAAAGATCTCACTGTGTTTTGGCATTGACCAAGCTACCAACAAACCTAAAAAATGATCAGAACTGGAGAAATTACACATTGACATTGGGTGAAATCATGTAACTCTTAAGGACGTGTTGCAGACTTGTTGAATACATTCATTTTTCTTGTTTTGTTTGTTTTTGATGAAATTGTGCTTTTCTCGTCGAGAAAAGGCGTTTAACGCGATAAAAAGGTTTAGTGCGTTATGAATACGGGCTAGCTTACCAAAAGTACAAATGTGAACTAAATAAGGCCGGGAGTCGTTTTTATTGTTTAAAACACGATTTCTCGACGAGAATATGCTTTTTCAAAAAAGCCATGTTCCCATGGCGAGAGACTCGTTTTCTGTGAGAAAATGCATTAAAAGGAGGGATTTCATCAGAAACACTATAAATACATATTGTACTTGTCATAAAAAGGCACAGAACCTTGAAATAGAAGGTTTCTCACCAAAAAACACATTGGTGAAACCCCTATCTTAAGGCTCTGAGTGTTTGCGCACATGTACAACAGGCATGTTTAAACTATAACGTTTTTAGTGAAATCATGTTTCTCTCGAGGAGAAAACGCGTTTAAAGCCATAAAAAGATTTCACTGTGTTTTGACATTGGACCAAGCTACCAACAACCTAAAAAATGATCAGAACTGGAGAAATTACACATTGACATTGGGTGAAATCATGTAACTCTTAAGGACGTGTTGTAGACTTGTTGAATACATTCATTTTTCTTGTTTTGTTTGTTTTTGATGAAATTGTGCTTTTCTCGTCGAGAAAAGGCGTTTATAACGCGATAAAAAGGTTTAGTGCGTTATGAATACGGGCTAGCTTACCAAAAGTGTTAGCTTACCAAAAGTACAAATGTGAACTAAATAAGGCCGGGAGTCGTTTTTATTGTTTAAAACACGATTTCTCGACGAGAATATGCTTTTTCAAAAAAGCCATGTTCCCATGGCGAGAGACTCGTTTTCTGTGAGAAAATGCATTAAAAGGAGGGATTTCATCAGAAACACTATAAATACATATTGTACTTGTCTGAAAACACACAGAACCTTGAAATAGAAGGTTTCTCACCAAAAAACACATTGGTCAAACCCCTATCTTAAGGCTCTGAGTGTTTGCGCACATGTACAACATGCATGTTTAAACTATAACGTTTTTAGTGAAATCATGTTTCTCTCGAGGAGAAAACGCGTTTAAAGCCATAAAAAGATTTCACTGTGTTTTGACATTGGACCAAGGTACCAACAACCTAAAAAATGATCAGAACTGGAGAAATTACACATTGACATTGGGTGAAATCATGTAACTCTTAAGGACGTGTTGTAGACTTGTTGAATACATTCATTTTTCTTGTTTTGTTTGTTTTTGATGAAATTGTGCTTTTCTCGTCGAGAAAAGAAGTTTAATGCGATAAAAAGGTTTAGTGCGTTATGAATACGGGTTAGCTTACCAAAAGTACAAATGTGAACTAAATAAGGCCGGGAGTCGTTTTTATTGTTTAAAACACGATTTCTCGACGAGAATATGCTTTTTCAAAAAAGCCATGTTCCCATGGCGAGAGACTCGTTTTCTGTGAGAAAATGCATTAAAAGGAGGGATTTCATCAGAAACACTATAAATACATATTGTACTTGTCTGAAAACACACAGAACCTTGAAATAGAAGGTTTCTCACCAAAAAACACATTGGTGAAACCCCTATCTTAAGGCTCTGAGTGTTTGCACACATGTACAACAGGCATGTTTAAACTATAACGTTTTTAGTGAAATCATGTTTCTCTCGAGGAGAAAACGCGTTTAAAGCCATAAAAAGATCTCACTGTGTTTTGGCATTGACCAAGCTACCAACCACCTAAAAAATGATCAGAACTGGAGAAATTACACATTGACATTGGGTGAAATCATGTAACTCTTAAGGACGTGTTGCAGACTTGTTGAATACATTCATTTTTCTTGTTTTGTTTGTTTTTGATGAAATTGTGCTTTTCTCGTCGAGAAAAGGCGTTTAACGCGATAAAAAGGTTTAGTGCGTTATGAATACGGGCTAGCTTACCAAAAGTACAAATGTGAACTAAATAAGGCCGGGAGTCGTTTTTATTGCTTAAAACACGATTTCTCGACCAGAATATGCTTTTTCAAAAAAGCCATGTTCCCATGGCGAGAGACTCGTTTTCTGTGAGAAAATGCATTAAAAGGAGGGATTTCATCAGAAACACTATAAATACATATTGTACTTGTCTGAAAACGCACAGAACCTTGAAATAGAAGGTTTCTCATCAAAAAACACATTGGTGAAACCCCTATCTTAAGGCTCTGAGTGTTTGCACACATGTACAAACAGGCATGTTTAAACTATAACGTTTTTAGTGAAATCATGTTTCTCTCGAGGAGAAAACGCGTTTAAAGCCATAAAAAGATCTCACTGTGTTTTGGCATTGACCAAGCTACCAACAACCTAAAAAATGATCAGAACTGGAGAAATTACATATTGACATTGGGTGAAATCATGTAACTCTTAAGGACGTGTTGCAGACTTGTTGAATAGATTCATTTTTCTTGTTTTGTTTGTTTTTGATGAAATTGCTTTTCTCGTCGAGAAAAGGCGTTTAACGCGATAAAAAGGTTTAGTGCGTTATGAATACGGGCTAGCTTACCAAAAGTACAAATGTGAACTAAATAAGGCCGGGAGTCGTTTTTATTGTTTAAAACACGATTTCTCGACGAGAATATGCTTTTTCAAAAAAGCCATGTTCCCATGGCGAGAGACTCGTTTTCTGTGAGAAAATGCATTAAAAGGAGGGATTTCATCAGAAACACTATAAATACATATTGTACTTGTCTGAAAACACACAGAACCTTGAAATAGAAGGTTTCTCACCAAAAAACACATTGGTGAAACCCCTATCTTAAGGCTCTGAGTGTTTGCGCACATGTACAACAGGCATGTTTAAACTTTAACGTTTTTAGTTAAATCATGTTTCTCTCGAGGAGAAAACGCGTGTTTAAAGCCATAAAAAGATTTCACTGTGTTTTGACATTGGACCAAGCTACCAACAACCTAAAAAATGATCAGAACTGGAGAAATTACACATTGACATTGGGTGAAATCATGTAACTCTTAAGGACGTGTTGTAGACTTGTTGAATACATTCATTTTTCTTGTTTTGTTTGTTTTTGATGAAATTGCTTTTCTCGTCGAGAAAAGGCGTTTAACGCGATAAAAAGGTTTAGTGCGTTATGAATACGGGTTAGCTTACCAAAAGTACAAATGTGAACTAAATAAGGCCGGGAGTCGTTTTTATTGTTTAAAACACGATTTCTCGACGAGAATATGCTTTTTCAAAAAAGCCATGTTCCCATGGCGAGAGACTCGTTTTCTGTGAGAAAATGCATTAAAAGGAGGGATTTCATCAGAAACACTATAAATACATATTGTACTTGTCATAAAAAGGCACAGAACCTTGAAATAGAAGGTTTCTCACCAAAAAACACATTGGTGAAACCCCTATCTTAAGGCTCTGAGTGTTTGCGCACATGTACAACATGCATGTTTAAACTATAACGTTTTTAGTGAAATCATGTTTCTCTCGAGGAGAAAACGCGTTTAAAGCCATAAAAAGATTTCACTGTGTTTTGACATTGGACCAAGGTACCAACAACCTAAAAAATGATCAGAACTGGAGAAATTACACATTTACATTGGGTGAAATCATGTAACTCTTAAGGACGTGTTGTAGACTTGTTGAATACATTCATTTTTCTTGTTTTGTTTGTTTTTGATGAAATTGTGCTTTTCTCGTCGAGAAAAGAAGTTTAACGCGATAAAAAGGTTTAGTGCGTTATGAATACGGGTTAGCTTACCAAAAGTACAAATGTGAACTAAATAAGGCCGGGAGTCGTTTTTATTGTTTAAAACACGATTTCTCGACGAGAATATGCTTTTTCAAAAAAGCCATGTTCCCATGGCGAGAGACTCGTTTTCTGTGAGAAAATGCATTAAAAGGAGGGATTTCATCAGAAACACTATAAATACATATTGTACTTGTCATAAAAAGGCACAGAACCTTGAAATAGAAGGTTTCTCACCAAAAAACACATTGGTGAAACCCCTATCTTAAGGCTCTGAGTGTTTGCGCACATGTACAACATGCATGTTTAAACTATAACGTTTTTAGTGAAATCATGTTTCTCTCGAGGAGAAAACGCGTTTAAAGCCATAAAAAGATTTCACTGTGTTTTGACATTGGACCAAGGTACCAACAACCTAAAAAATGATCAGAACTGGAGAAATTACACATTGACATTGGGTGAAATCATGTAACTCTTAAGGACGTGTTGTAGACTTGTTGAATACATTCATTTTTCTTGTTTTGTTTGTTTTTGATGAAATTGTGCTTTTCTCGTCGAGAAAATAAGTTTAATGCGATAAAAAGGTTTAGTGCGTTATGAATACGGGTTAGCTTACCAAAAGTACAAATGTGAACTAAATAAGGCCGGGAGTCGTTTTTATTGTTTAAAACACGATTTCTCGACGAGAATATGCTTTTTCAAAAAAGCCATGTTCCCATGGCGAGAGACTCGTTTTCTGTGAGAAAATGCATTAAAAGGAGGGATTTCATCAGAAACACTATAAATACATATTGTACTTGTCTGAAAACGCACAGAACCTTGAAATAGAAGGTTTCTCACCAAAAAACACATTGGTGAAACCCCTATCTTAAGGCTCTGAGTGTTTGCGCACATGTACAACATGCATGTTTAAACTATAACGTTTTTAGTGAAATCATGTTTCTCTCGAGGAGAAAACGCGTTTAAAGCCATAAAAAGATTTCACTGTGTTTTGACATTGGACCAAGGTACCAACAACCTAAAAAATGATCAGAACTGGAGAAATTACACATTGACATTGGGTGAAATCATGTAACTCTTAAGGACGTGTTGCAGACTTGTTGAATAGATTCATTTTTCTTGTTTTGTTTGTTTTTGATGAAATTGTGCTTTTCTCGTCGAGAAAAGGCGTTTAACGCGATAAAAAGGTTTAGTGCGTTATGAATACGGGTTAGCTTACCAAAAGTACAAATGTGAACTAAATAAGGCCGGGAGTCGTTTTTATTGTTTAAAACACGATTTCTCGACGAGAATATGCTTTTTCAAAAAAGCCATGTTCCCATGGCGAGAGACTCGTTTTCTGTGAGAAAATGCATTCAAAGGAGGGATTTCATCAGAAACACTATAAATACATATTGTACTTGTCTGAAAACGCACAGAACCTTGAAATAGAAGGTTTCTCACCAAAAAACACATTGGTGAAACCCCTATCTTAAGGCTCTGAGTGTTTGCACACATGTACAACAGGCATGTTTAAACTATAACGTTTTTAGTGAAATCATGTTTCTCTCGAGGAGAAAACGCGTTTAAAGCCATAAAAAGATCTCACTGTGTTTTGGCATTGAACAAGCTACCAACCACCTAAAAAAGGATCAGAACTGGAGAAATTACACATTGACATTGGGTGAAATCATGTAACTCTTAAGGACGTGTTGCAGACTTGTTGAATAGATTCATTTTTCTTGTTTTGTTTGTTTTTGATGAAATTGTGCTTTTCTCGTCGAGAAAAGGCGTTTAACGCGATAAAAAGGTTTAGTGCGTTATGAATACGGGCTAGCTTACCAAAAGTACAAATGTGAACTAAATAAGGCCGGGAGTCGTTTTTATTGTTTAAAACACGATTTCTCGACGAGAATATGCTTTTTCAAAAAAGCCATGTTCCCATGGCGAGAGACTCGTTTTCTGTGAGAAAATGCATTAAAAGGAGGGATTTCATCAGAAACACTATAAATACATATTGTACTTGTCTGAAAACGCACAGAACCTTGAAATAGAAGGTTTCTCACCAAAAAACACATTGGTGAAACCCCTATCTTAAGGCTCTGAGTGTTTGCGCACATGTACAACATGCATGTTTAAACTATAACGTTTTTAGTGAAATCATGTTTCTCTCGAGGAGAAAACGCGTTTAAAGCCATAAAAAGATTTCACTGTGTTTTGACATTGGACCAAGGTACCAACAACCTAAAAAATGATCAGAACTGGAGAAATTACACATTTACATTGGGTGAAATCATGTAACTCTTAAGGACGTGTTGTAGACTTGTTGAATACATTCATTTTTCTTGTTTTGTTTGTTTTTGATGAAATTGTGCTTTTCTCGTCGAGAAAAGAAGTTTAACGCGATAAAAAGGTTTAGTGCGTTATGAATACGGGTTAGCTTACCAAAAGTACAAATGTGAACTAAATAAGGCCGGGAGTCGTTTTTATTGTTTAAAACACGATTTCTCGACGAGAATATGCTTTTTCAAAAAAGCCATGTTCCCATGGCGAGAGACTCGTTTTCTGTGAGAAAATGCATTAAAAGGAGGGATTTCATCAGAAACACTATAAATACATATTGTACTTGTCATAAAAAGGCACAGAACCTTGAAATAGAAGGTTTCTCACCAAAAAACACATTGGTGAAACCCCTATCTTAAGGCTCTGAGTGTTTGCGCACATGTACAACATGCATGTTTAAACTATAACGTTTTTAGTGAAATCATGTTTCTCTCGAGGAGAAAACGCGTTTAAAGCCATAAAAAGATTTCACTGTGTTTTGACATTGGACCAAGGTACCAACAACCTAAAAAATGATCAGAACTGGAGAAATTACACATTGACATTGGGTGAAATCATGTAACTCTTAAGGACGTGTTGTAGACTTGTTGAATACATTCATTTTTCTTGTTTTGTTTGTTTTTGATGAAATTGTGCTTTTCTCGTCGAGAAAATAAGTTTAATGCGATAAAAAGGTTTAGTGCGTTATGAATACGGGTTAGCTTACCAAAAGTACAAATGTGAACTAAATAAGGCCGGGAGTCGTTTTTATTGTTTAAAACACGATTTCTCGACGAGAATATGCTTTTTCAAAAAAGCCATGTTCCCATGGCGAGAGACTCGTTTTCTGTGAGAAAATGCATTAAAAGGAGGGATTTCATCAGAAACACTATAAATACATATTGTACTTGTCTGAAAACGCACAGAACCTTGAAATAGAAGGTTTCTCACCAAAAAACACATTGGTGAAACCCCTATCTTAAGGCTCTGAGTGTTTGCGCACATGTACAACATGCATGTTTAAACTATAACGTTTTTAGTGAAATCATGTTTCTCTCGAGGAGAAAACGCGTTTAAAGCCATAAAAAGATTTCACTGTGTTTTGACATTGGACCAAGGTACCAACAACCTAAAAAATGATCAGAACTGGAGAAATTACACATTGACATTGGGTGAAATCATGTAACTCTTAAGGACGTGTTGCAGACTTGTTGAATAGATTCATTTTTCTTGTTTTGTTTGTTTTTGATGAAATTGCTTTTCTCGTCGAGAAAAGGCGTTTAACGCGATAAAAAGGTTTAGTGCGTTATGAATACGGGCTAGCTTACCAAAAGTACAAATGTGAACTAAATAAGGCCGGGAGTCGTTTTTATTGTTTAAAACACGATTTCTCGACGAGAATATGCTTTTTCAAAAAAGCCATGTTCCCATGGCGAGAGACTCGTTTTCTGTGAGAAAATGCATTAAAAGGAGGGATTTCATCAGAAACACTATAAATACATATTGTACTTGTCTGAAAACACACAGAACCTTGAAATAGAAGGTTTCTCACCAAAAAACACATTGGTGAAACCCCTATCTTAAGGCTCTGAGTGTTTGCGCACATGTACAACAGGCATGTTTAAACTTTAACGTTTTTAGTTAAATCATGTTTCTCTCGAGGAGAAAACGCGTGTTTAAAGCCATAAAAAGATTTCACTGTGTTTTGACATTGGACCAAGCTACCAACAACCTAAAAAATGATCAGAACTGGAGAAATTACACATTGACATTGGGTGAAATCATGTAACTCTTAAGGACGTGTTGTAGACTTGTTGAATACATTCATTTTTCTTGTTTTGTTTGTTTTTGATGAAATTGCTTTTCTCGTCGAGAAAAGGCGTTTAACGCGATAAAAAGGTTTAGTGCGTTATGAATACGGGTTAGCTTACCAAAAGTACAAATGTGAACTAAATAAGGCCGGGAGTCGTTTTTATTGTTTAAAACACGATTTCTCGACGAGAATATGCTTTTTCAAAAAAGCCATGTTCCCATGGCGAGAGACTCGTTTTCTGTGAGAAAATGCATTAAAAGGAGGGATTTCATCAGAAACACTATAAATACATATTGTACTTGTCATAAAAAGGCACAGAACCTTGAAATAGAAGGTTTCTCACCAAAAAACACATTGGTGAAACCCCTATCTTAAGGCTCTGAGTGTTTGCGCACATGTACAACATGCATGTTTAAACTATAACGTTTTTAGTGAAATCATGTTTCTCTCGAGGAGAAAACGCGTTTAAAGCCATAAAAAGATTTCACTGTGTTTTGACATTGGACCAAGGTACCAACAACCTAAAAAATGATCAGAACTGGAGAAATTACACATTTACATTGGGTGAAATCATGTAACTCTTAAGGACGTGTTGTAGACTTGTTGAATACATTCATTTTTCTTGTTTTGTTTGTTTTTGATGAAATTGTGCTTTTCTCGTCGAGAAAAGAAGTTTAACGCGATAAAAAGGTTTAGTGCGTTATGAATACGGGTTAGCTTACCAAAAGTACAAATGTGAACTAAATAAGGCCGGGAGTCGTTTTTATTGTTTAAAACACGATTTCTCGACGAGAATATGCTTTTTCAAAAAAGCCATGTTCCCATGGCGAGAGACTCGTTTTCTGTGAGAAAATGCATTAAAAGGAGGGATTTCATCAGAAACACTATAAATACATATTGTACTTGTCATAAAAAGGCACAGAACCTTGAAATAGAAGGTTTCTCACCAAAAAACACATTGGTGAAACCCCTATCTTAAGGCTCTGAGTGTTTGCGCACATGTACAACATGCATGTTTAAACTATAACGTTTTTAGTGAAATCATGTTTCTCTCGAGGAGAAAACGCGTTTAAAGCCATAAAAAGATTTCACTGTGTTTTGACATTGGACCAAGGTACCAACAACCTAAAAAATGATCAGAACTGGAGAAATTACACATTGACATTGGGTGAAATCATGTAACTCTTAAGGACGTGTTGTAGACTTGTTGAATACATTCATTTTTCTTGTTTTGTTTGTTTTTGATGAAATTGTGCTTTTCTCGTAGAGAAAATAAGTTTAATGCGATAAAAAGGTTTAGTGCGTTATGAATACGGGTTAGCTTACCAAAAGTACAAATGTGAACTAAATAAGGCCGGGAGTCGTTTTTATTGTTTAAAACACGATTTCTCGACGAGAATATGCTTTTTCAAAAAAGCCATGTTCCCATGGCGAGAGACTCGTTTTCTGTGAGAAAATGCATTAAAAGGAGGGATTTCATCAGAAACACTATAAATACATATTGTACTTGTCTGAAAACGCACAGAACCTTGAAATAGAAGGTTTCTCACCAAAAAACACATTGGTGAAACCCCTATCTTAAGGCTCTGAGTGTTTGCGCACATGTACAACATGCATGTTTAAACTATAACGTTTTTAGTGAAATCATGTTTCTCTCGAGGAGAAAACGCGTTTAAAGCCATAAAAAGATTTCACTGTGTTTTGACATTGGACCAAGGTACCAACAACCTAAAAAATGATCAGAACTGGAGAAATTACACATTGACATTGGGTGAAATCATGTAACTCTTAAGGACGTGTTGCAGACTTGTTGAATAGATTCATTTTTCTTGTTTTGTTTGTTTTTGATGAAATTGTGCTTTTCTCGTCGAGAAAAGAAGTTTAACGCGATAAAAAGGTTTAGTGCGTTATGAATACGGGTTAGCTTACCAAAAGTACAAATGTGAACTAAATAAGGCCGGGAGTCGTTTTTATTGTTTAAAACACGATTTCTCGACGAGAATATGCTTTTTCAAAAAAGCCATGTTCCCATGGCGAGAGACTCGTTTTCTGTGAGAAAATGCATTCAAAGGAGGGATTTCATCAGAAACACTATAAATACATATTGTACTTGTCTGAAAACGCACAGAACCTTGAAATAGAAGGTTTCTCACCAAAAAACACATTGGTGAAACCCCTATCTTAAGGCTCTGAGTGTTTGCACACATGTACAACAGGCATGTTTAAACTATAACGTTTTTAGTGAAATCATGTTTCTCTCGAGGAGAAAACGCGTTTAAAGCCATAAAAAGATCTCACTGTGTTTTGGCATTGAACAAGCTACCAACCACCTAAAAAAGGATCAGAACTGGAGAAATTACACATTGACATTGGGTGAAATCATGTAACTCTTAAGGACGTGTTGCAGACTTGTTGAATAGATTCATTTTTCTTGTTTTGTTTGTTTTTGATGAAATTGTGCTTTTCTCGTCGAGAAAAGGCGTTTAACGCGATAAAAAGGTTTAGTGCGTTATGAATACGGGCTAGCTTACCAAAAGTACAAATGTGAACTAAATAAGGCCGGGAGTCGTTTTTATTGTTTAAAACACGATTTCTCGACGAGAATATGCTTTTTCAAAAAAGCCATGTTCCCATGGCGAGAGACTCGTTTTCTGTGAGAAAATGCATTAAAAGGAGGGATTTCATCAGAAACACTATAAATACATATTGTACTTGTCTGAAAACGCACAGAACCTTGAAATAGAAGGTTTCTCACCAAAAAACACATTGGTGAAACCCCTATCTTAAGGCTCTGAGTGTTTGCGCACATGTACAACATGCATGTTTAAACTATAACGTTTTTAGTGAAATCATGTTTCTCTCGAGGAGAAAACGCGTTTAAAGCCATAAAAAGATTTCACTGTGTTTTGACATTGGACCAAGGTACCAACAACCTAAAAAATGATCAGAACTGGAGAAATTACACATTTACATTGGGTGAAATCATGTAACTCTTAAGGACGTGTTGTAGACTTGTTGAATACATTCATTTTTCTTGTTTTGTTTGTTTTTGATGAAATTGTGCTTTTCTCGTCGAGAAAAGAAGTTTAACGCGATAAAAAGGTTTAGTGCGTTATGAATACGGGTTAGCTTACCAAAAGTACAAATGTGAACTAAATAAGGCCGGGAGTCGTTTTTATTGTTTAAAACACGATTTCTCGACGAGAATATGCTTTTTCAAAAAAGCCATGTTCCCATGGCGAGAGACTCGTTTTCTGTGAGAAAATGCATTAAAAGGAGGGATTTCATCAGAAACACTATAAATACATATTGTACTTGTCATAAAAAGGCACAGAACCTTGAAATAGAAGGTTTCTCACCAAAAAACACATTGGTGAAACCCCTATCTTAAGGCTCTGAGTGTTTGCGCACATGTACAACATGCATGTTTAAACTATAACGTTTTTAGTGAAATCATGTTTCTCTCGAGGAGAAAACGCGTTTAAAGCCATAAAAAGATTTCACTGTGTTTTGACATTGGACCAAGGTACCAACAACCTAAAAAATGATCAGAACTGGAGAAATTACACATTGACATTGGGTGAAATCATGTAACTCTTAAGGACGTGTTGTAGACTTGTTGAATACATTCATTTTTCTTGTTTTGTTTGTTTTTGATGAAATTGTGCTTTTCTCGTCGAGAAAATAAGTTTAATGCGATAAAAAGGTTTAGTGCGTTATGAATACGGGTTAGCTTACCAAAAGTACAAATGTGAACTAAATAAGGCCGGGAGTCGTTTTTATTGTTTAAAACACGATTTCTCGACGAGAATATGCTTTTTCAAAAAAGCCATGTTCCCATGGCGAGAGACTCGTTTTCTGTGAGAAAATGCATTAAAAGGAGGGATTTCATCAGAAACACTATAAATACATATTGTACTTGTCTGAAAACGCACAGAACCTTGAAATAGAAGGTTTCTCACCAAAAAACACATTGGTGAAACCCCTATCTTAAGGCTCTGAGTGTTTGCGCACATGTACAACATGCATGTTTAAACTATAACGTTTTTAGTGAAATCATGTTTCTCTCGAGGAGAAAACGCGTTTAAAGCCATAAAAAGATTTCACTGTGTTTTGACATTGGACCAAGGTACCAACAACCTAAAAAATGATCAGAACTGGAGAAATTACACATTGACATTGGGTGAAATCATGTAACTCTTAAGGACGTGTTGTAGACTTGTTGAATAGATTCATTTTTCTTGTTTTGTTTGTTTTTGATGAAATTGTGCTTTTCTCGTCGAGAAAAGAAGTTTAACGCGATAAAAAGGTTTAGTGCGTTATGAATACGGGTTAGCTTACCAAAAGTACAAATGTGAACTAAATAAGGCCGGGAGTCGTTTTTATTGTTTAAAACACGATTTCTCGACGAGAATATGCTTTTTCAAAAAAGCCATGTTCCCATGGCGAGAGACTCGTTTTCTGTGAGAAAATGCATTCAAAGGAGGGATTTCATCAGAAACACTATAAATACATATTGTACTTGTCTGAAAACGCACAGAACCTTGAAATAGAAGGTTTCTCACCAAAAAACACATTGGTGAAACCCCTATCTTAAGGCTCTGAGTGTTTGCACACATGTACAACAGGCATGTTTAAACTATAACGTTTTTAGTGAAATCATGTTTCTCTCGAGGAGAAAACGCGTTTAAAGCCATAAAAAGATCTCACTGTGTTTTGGCATTGAACAAGCTACCAACCACCTAAAAAAGGATCAGAACTGGAGAAATTACACATTGACATTGGGTGAAATCATGTAACTCTTAAGGACGTGTTGCAGACTTGTTGAATAGATTCATTTTTCTTGTTTTGTTTGTTTTTGATGAAATTGTGCTTTTCTCGTCGAGAAAAGGCGTTTAACGCGATAAAAAGGTTTAGTGCGTTATGAATACGGGCTAGCTTACCAAAAGTACAAATGTGAACTAAATAAGGCCGGGAGTCGTTTTTATTGTTTAAAACACGATTTCTCGACGAGAATATGCTTTTTCAAAAAAGCCATGTTCCCATGGCGAGAGACTCGTTTTCTGTGAGAAAATGCATTAAAAGGAGGGATTTCATCAGAAACACTATAAATACATATTGTACTTGTCTGAAAACGCACAGAACCTTGAAATAGAAGGTTTCTCACCAAAAAACACATTGGTGAAACCCCTATCTTAAGGCTCTGAGTGTTTGCAAACATGTACAAACAGGCATGTTTAAACTATAACGTTTTTAGTGAAATCATGTTTCTTCTCGAGGAGAAAACGCGTTTAAAGCCATAAAAAGATATCACTGTGTTTTGGCATTGACCAAGCTACCAACAACCTAAAAAATGATCAGAACTGGAGAAATTACATATTGACATTGGGTGAAATCATGTAACTCTTAAGGACGTGTTGCAGACTTGTTGAATAGATTCATTTTTCTTGTTTTGTTTGTTTTTGATGAAATTGCTTTTCTCGTCGAGAAAAGGCGTTTAACGCGATAAAAAGGTTTAGTGCGTTATGAATACGGGCTAGCTTACCAAAAGTACAAATGTGAACTAAATAAGGCCGGGAGTCGTTTTTATTGTTTAAAACACGATTTCTCGACGAGAATATGCTTTTTCAAAAAAGCCATGTTCCCATGGCGAGAGACTCGTTTTCTGTGAGAAAATGCATTAAAAGGAGGGATTTCATCAGAAACACTATAAATACATATTGTACTTGTCTGAAAACACACAGAACCTTGAAATAGAAGGTTTCTCACCAAAAAACACATTGGTGAAACCCCTATCTTAAGGCTCTGAGTGTTTGCACACATGTACAACAGGCATGTTTAAACTATAACGTTTTTAGTGAAATCATGTTTCTCTCGAGGAGAAAACGCGTTTAAAGCCATAAAAAGATCTCGCTGTGTTTTGGCATTGACCAAGCTACCAACCACCTAAAAAAGGATCAGAACTGGAGAAATTACACATTGACATTGGGTGAAATCATGTAACTCTTAAGGACGTGTTGCAGACTTGTTGAATAGATTCATTTTTCTTGTTTTGTTTGTTTTTGATGAAATTGTGCTTTTCTCGTCGAGAAAAGGCGTTTAACGCGATAAAAAGGTTTAGTGCGTTATGAATACGGGCTAGCTTACCAAAAGTACAAATGTGAACTAAATAAGGCTGGGAGTCGTTTTTATTGTTTAAAACACGATTTCTCGACGAGAATATGCTTTTTCAAAAAAGCCATGTTCCCATGGCGAGAGACTCGTTTTCTGTGAGAAAATGCATTAAAAGGAGGGATTTCATCAGAAACACTATAAATACATATTGTACTTGTCTGAAAACGCACAGAACCTTGAAATAGAAGGTTTCTCACCAAAAAACACATTGGTGAAACCCCTATCTTAAGGCTCTGAGTGTTTGCACACATGTACAACAGGCATGGTTAAACTATAAGGTTTTTAGTGAAATCATGTTTCTCTCGAGGAGAAAACGCGTTTAAAGCCATAAAAAGATCTCACTGTGTTTTGGCATTGACCAAGCTACCAACAAACCTAAAAAATGATCAGAACTGGAGAAATTACACATTGACATTGGGTGAAATCATGTAACTCTTAAGGACGTGTTGCAGACTTGTTGAATACATTCATTTTTCTTGTTTTGTTTGTTTTTGATGAAATTGTGCTTTTCTCGTCGAGAAAAGGCGTTTAACGCGATAAAAAGGTTTAGTGCGTTATGAATACGGGCTAGCTTACCAAAAGTACAAATGTGAACTAAATAAGGCCGGGAGTCGTTTTTATTGTTTAAAACACGATTTCTCGACGAGAATATGCTTTTTCAAAAAAGCCATGTTCCCATGGCGAGAGACTCGTTTTCTGTGAGAAAATGCATTAAAAGGAGGGATTTCATCAGAAACACTATAAATACATATTGTACTTGTCATAAAAAGGCACAGAACCTTGAAATAGAAGGTTTCTCACCAAAAAACACATTGGTGAAACCCCTATCTTAAGGCTCTGAGTGTTTGCGCACATGTACAACAGGCATGTTTAAACTATAACGTTTTTAGTGAAATCATGTTTCTCTCGAGGAGAAAACGCGTTTAAAGCCATAAAAAGATTTCACTGTGTTTTGACATTGGACCAAGCTACCAACAACCTAAAAAATGATCAGAACTGGAGAAATTACACATTGACATTGGGTGAAATCATGTAACTCTTAAGGACGTGTTGTAGACTTGTTGAATACATTCATTTTTCTTGTTTTGTTTGTTTTTGATGAAATTGTGCTTTTCTCGTCGAGAAAAGGCGTTTATAACGCGATAAAAAGGTTTAGTGCGTTATGAATACGGGCTAGCTTACCAAAAGTGTTAGCTTACCAAAAGTACAAATGTGAACTAAATAAGGCCGGGAGTCGTTTTTATTGTTTAAAACACGATTTCTCGACGAGAATATGCTTTTTCAAAAAAGCCATGTTCCCATGGCGAGAGACTCGTTTTCTGTGAGAAAATGCATTAAAAGGAGGGATTTCATCAGAAACACTATAAATACATATTGTACTTGTCTGAAAACACACAGAACCTTGAAATAGAAGGTTTCTCACCAAAAAACACATTGGTGAAACCCCTATCTTAAGGCTCTGAGTGTTTGCACACATGTACAACAGGCATGTTTAAACTATAACGTTTTTAGTGAAATCATGTTTCTCTCGAGGAGAAAACGCGTTTAAAGCCATAAAAAGATCTCACTGTGTTTTGGCATTGACCAAGCTACCAACCACCTAAAAAAGGATCAGAACTGGAGAAATTACACATTGACATTGGGTGAAATCATGTAACTCTTAAGGACGTGTTGCAGACTTGTTGAATAGATTCATTTTTCTTGTTTTGTTTGTTTTTGATGAAATTGTGCTTTTCTGGTCGAGAAAAGGCGTTTAACGCGATAAAAAGGTTTAGTGCGTTATGAATACGGGCTAGCTTACCAAAAGTACAAATGTGAACTAAATAAGGCTGGGAGTCGTTTTTATTGTTTAAAACACGATTTCTCGACGAGAATATGCTTTTTCAAAAAAGCCATGTTCCCATGGCGAGAGACTCGTTTTCTGTGAGAAAATGCATTAAAAGGAGGGATTTCATCAGAAACACTATAAATACATATTGTACTTGTCTGAAAACGCACAGAACCTTGAAATAGAAGGTTTCTCACCAAAAAACACATTGGTGAAACCCCTATCTTAAGGCTCTGAGTGTTTGCACACATGTACAACAGGCATGGTTAAACTATAAGGTTTTTAGTGAAATCATGTTTCTCTCGAGGAGAAAACGCGTTTAAAGCCATAAAAAGATCTCACTGTGTTTTGGCATTGACCAAGCTACCAACAAACCTAAAAAATGATCAGAACTGGAGAAATTACACATTGACATTGGGTGAAATCATGTAACTCTTAAGGACGTGTTGCAGACTTGTTGAATACATTCATTTTTCTTGTTTTGTTTGTTTTTGATGAAATTGTGCTTTTCTCGTCGAGAAAAGGCGTTTAACGCGATAAAAAGGTTTAGTGCGTTATGAATACGGGCTAGCTTACCAAAAGTACAAATGTGAACTAAATAAGGCCGGGAGTCGTTTTTATTGTTTAAAACACGATTTCTCGACGAGAATATGCTTTTTCAAAAAAGCCATGTTCCCATGGCGAGAGACTCGTTTTCTGTGAGAAAATGCATTAAAAGGAGGGATTTCATCAGAAACACTATAAATACATATTGTACTTGTCATAAAAAGGCACAGAACCTTGAAATAGAAGGTTTCTCACCAAAAAACACATTGGTGAAACCCCTATCTTAAGGCTCTGAGTGTTTGCGCACATGTACAACAGGCATGTTTAAACTATAACGTTTTTAGTGAAATCATGTTTCTCTCGAGGAGAAAACGCGTTTAAAGCCATAAAAAGATTTCACTGTGTTTTGACATTGGACCAAGCTACCAACAACCTAAAAAATGATCAGAACTGGAGAAATTACACATTGACATTGGGTGAAATCATGTAACTCTTAAGGACGTGTTGTAGACTTGTTGAATACATTCATTTTTCTTGTTTTGTTTGTTTTTGATGAAATTGTGCTTTTCTCGTCGAGAAAAGGCGTTTATAACGCGATAAAAAGGTTTAGTGCGTTATGAATACGGGCTAGCTTACCAAAAGTGTTAGCTTACCAAAAGTACAAATGTGAACTAAATAAGGCCGGGAGTCGTTTTTATTGTTTAAAACACGATTTCTCGACGAGAATATGCTTTTTCAAAAAAGCCATGTTCCCATGGCGAGAGACTCGTTTTCTGTGAGAAAATGCATTAAAAGGAGGGATTTCATCAGAAACACTATAAATACATATTGTACTTGTCTGAAAACACACAGAACCTTGAAATAGAAGGTTTCTCACCAAAAAACACATTGGTGAAACCCCTATCTTAAGGCTCTGAGTGTTTGCACACATGTACAACAGGCATGTTTAAACTATAACGTTTTTAGTGAAATCATGTTTCTCTCGAGGAGAAAACGCGTTTAAAGCCATAAAAAGAACTCACTGTGTTTTGGCATTGACCAAGCTACCAACCACCTAAAAAAGGATCAGAACTGGAGAAATTACACATTGACATTGGGTGAAATCATGGAACTCTTAAGGACGTGTTGCAGACTTGTTGAATAGATTCATTTTTCTTGTTTTGTTTGTTTTTGATGAAATTGTGCTTTTCTCTACGAGAAAAGGCGTTTAACGCGATAAAAAGGTTTAGTGCGTTATGAATACGGGCTAGCTTACCAAAAGTACAAATGTGAACTAAATAAGGCCGGGAGTCGTTTTTATTGTTTAAAACACGATTTCTCGACCAGAATATGCTTTTTCAAAAAAGCCATGTTCCCATGGCGAGAGACTCGTTTTCTGTGAGAAAATGCATTAAAAGGAGGGATTTCATCAGAAACACTATAAATACATATTGTACTTGTCTGAAAACGCATAGAACCTTGAAATAGAAGGTTTCTCACCAAAAAACACATTGGTGAAACCCCTATCTTAAGGCTCTGAGTGTTTGCACACATGTACAAACAGGCATGTTTAAACTATAACGTTTTTAGTGAAATCATGTTTCTCTCGAGGAGAAAACGCGTTTAAAGCCATAAAAAGATCTCACTGTGTTTTGGCATTGACCAAGCTACCAACAACCTAAAAAATGATCAGAACTGGAGAAATTACATATTGACATTGGGTGAAATCATGTAACTCTTAAGGACGTGTTGCAGACTTGTTGAATAGATTCATTTTTCTTGTTTTGTTTGTTTTTGATGAAATTGCTTTTCTCGTCGAGAAAAGGCGTTTAACGCGATAAAAAGGTTTAGTGCGTTATGAATACGGGCTAGCTTACCAAAAGTACAAATGTGAACTAAATAAGGCCGGGAGTCGTTTTTATTGTTTAAAACACGATTTCTCGACGAGAATATGCTTTTTCAAAAAAGCCATGTTCCCATGGCGAGAGACTCGCTTTCTGTGAGAAAATGCATTAAAAGGAGGGATTTCATCAGAAACACTATAGATACATATTGTACTTGTCATAAAAGGCACAGAACCTTGAAATAGAAGGTTTCTCACCAAAAAACACATTGGTGAAACCCCTATCTTAAGGCTCTGAGTGTTTGCGCACATGTACAACAGGCATGTTTAAACTATAACGTTTTTAGTGAAATAATGTTCTCTCGAGGAGAAAACGCGTTTAAAGCCATAAAAAGATTTCACTGTGTTTTGACATTGGACCAAGCTACCAACAACCTAAAAAATGATCAGAACTGGAGAAATTACATATTGACATTGGGTGAAATCATGTAACTCTTAAGGACGTGTTGCAGACTTGTTGAATAGATTCATTTTTCTTGTTTTGTTTGTTTTTGATGAAATTGCTTTTCTCGTCGAGAAAAGGCGTTTAACGCGATAAAAAGGTTTAGTGCGTTATGAATACGGGCTAGCTTACCAAAAGTGTTAGCTTACCAAAAGTACAAATGTGAACTAAATAAGGCCGGGAGTCGTTTTTATTGTTTAAAACACGATTTCTCGACGAGAATATGCTTTTTCAAAAAAGCCATGTTCCCATGGCGAGAGACTCGTTTTCTGTGAGAAAATGCATTAAAAGGAGGGATTTCATCAGAAACACTATAAATACATATTGTACTTGTCATAAAAAGGCACAGAACCTTGAAATAGAAGGTTTCTCACCAAAAAACACATTGGTGTAACCCCTATCTTAAGGCTCTGAGTGTTTGCGCACATGTACAACAGGCATGTTTAAACTATAACGTTTTTAGTGAAATCATGTTTCTCTCGAGGAGAAAACGCGTTTAAAGCCATAAAAAGATTTCACTGTGTTTTGACATTGGACCAAGCTACCAACAACCTAAAAAATGATCAGAACTGGAGAAATTACACATTGACATTGGGTGAAATCATGTAACTCTTAAGGACGTGTTGTAGACTTGTTGAATACATTCATTTTTCTTGTTTTGTTTGTTTTTGATGAAATTGTGCTTTTCTCGTCGAGAAAAGGCGTTTATAACGCGATAAAAAGGTTTAGTTCGTTATGAATACGGGTTAGCTTACCAAAAGTACAAATGTGAACTAAATAAGGCCGGGAGTCGTTTTTATTGTTTAAAACACGATTTCTCGACGAGAATATGCTTTTTCAAAAAAGCCATGTTCCCATGGCGAGAGACTCGTTTTCTGTGAGAAAATGCATTAAAAGGAGGGATTTCATCAGAAACACTATAAATACATATTGTACTTGTCTGAAAACACACAGAACCTTGAAATAGAAGGTTTCTCACCAAAAAACACATTGGTGAAACCCCTATCTTAAGGCTCTGAGTGTTTGCACACATGTACAACAGGCATGTTTAAACTATAACGTTTTTAGTGAAATCATGTTTCTCTCGAGGAGAAAACGCGTTTAAAGCCATAAAAAGATCTCACTGTGTTTTGGCATTGACCAAGCTACCAACCACCTAAAAAATGATCAGAACTGGAGAAATTACACATTGACATTGGGTGAAATCATGTAACTCTTAAGGACGTGTTGTAGACTTGTTGAATACATTCATTTTTCTTGTTTTGTTTGTTTTTGATGAAATTGTGCTTTTCTCGTCGAGAAAAGAAGTTTAACGCGATAAAAAGGTTTAGTGCGTTATGAATACGGGTTAGCTTACCAAAAGTACAAATGTGAACTAAATAAGGCCGGGAGTCGTTTTTATTGTTTAAAACACGATTTCTCGACGAGAATATGCTTTTTCAAAAAAGCCATGTTCCCATGGCGAGAGACTCGTTTTCTGTGAGAAAATGCATTAAAAGGAGGGATTTCATCAGAAACACTATAAATACATATTGTACTTGTCTGAAAACACACAGAACCTTGAAATAGAAGGTTTCTCACCAAAAAACACATTGGTGAAACCCCTATCTTAAGGCTCTGAGTGTTTGCACACATGTACAACAGGCATGTTTAAACTATAACGTTTTTAGTGAAATCATGTTTCTCTCGAGGAGAAAACGCGTTTAAAGCCATAAAAAGATTTCACTGTGTTTTGACATTGGACCAAGCTACCAACAACCTAAAAAATGATCAGAACTGGAGAAATTACACATTGACATTGGGTGAAATCATGTAACTCTTAAGGACGTGTTGTAGACTTGTTGAATACATTCATTTTTCTTGTTTTGTTTGTTTTTGATGAAATTGTGCTTTTCTCGTCGAGAAAAGAAGTTTAACGCGATAAAAAGGTTTAGTGCGTTATGAATACGGGTTAGCTTACCAAAAGTACAAATGTGAACTAAATAAGGCCGGGAGTCGTTTTTATTGTTTAAAACACGATTTCTCGACGAGAATATGCTTTTTCAAAAAAGCCATGTTCCCATGGCGAGAGACTCGTTTTCTGTGAGAAAATGCATTAAAAGGAGGGATTTCATCAGAAACACTATAAATACATATTGTACTTGTCATAAAAAGGCACAGAACCTTGAAATAGAAGGTTTCTCACCAAAAAACACATTGGTGAAACCCCTATCTTAAGGCTCTGAGTGTTTGCACACATGTACAACAGGCATGTTTAAACTATAACGTTTTTAGTGAAATCATGTTTCTCTCGAGGAGAAAACGCGTTTAAAGCCATAAAAAGATTTCACTGTGTTTTGACATTGGACCAAGCTACCAACAACCTAAAAAATGATCAGAACTGGAGAAATTACACATTGACATTGGGTGAAATCATGTAACTCTTAAGGACGTGTTGTAGACTTGTTGAATACATTCATTTTTCTTGTTTTGTTTGTTTTTGATGAAATTGTGCTTTTCTCGTCGAGAAAAGGCGTTTATAACGCGATAAAAAGGTTTAGTGCGTTATGAATACGGGCTAGCTTACCAAAAGTGTTAGCTTACCAAAAGTACAAATGTGAACTAAATAAGGCCGGGAGTCGTTTTTATTGTTTAAAACACGATTTCTCGACGAGAATATGCTTTTTCAAAAAAGCCATGTTCCCATGGCGAGAGACTCGTTTTCTGTGAGAAAATGCATTAAAAGGAGGGATTTCATCAGAAACACTATAAATACATATTGTACTTGTCTGAAAACGCATAGAACCTTGAAATAGAAGGTTTCTCACCAAAAAACACATTGGTGAAACCCCTATCTTAAGGCTCTGAGTGTTTGCACACATGTACAAACAGGCATGTTTAAACTATAACGTTTTTAGTGAAATCATGTTTCTCTCGAGGAGAAAACGCGTTTAAAGCCATAAAAAGATTTCACTGTGTTTTGGCATTGACCAAGCTACCAACAACCTAAAAAATGATCAGAACTGGAGAAATTACACATTGACATTGGGTGAAATCATGTAACTCTTAAGGACGTGTTGTAGACTTGTTGAATACATTCATTTTTCTTGTTTTGTTTGTTTTTGATGAAATTGTGCTTTTCTCGTCGAGAAAAGAAGTTTAACGCGATAAAAAGGTTTAGTTCGTTATGAATACGGGTTAGCTTACCAAAAGTACAAATGTGAACTAAATAAGGCCGGGAGTCGTTTTTATTGTTTAAAACACGATTTCTCGACGAGAATATGCTTTTTCAAAAAAGCCATGTTCCCATGGCGAGAGACTCGTTTTCTGTGAGAAAATGCATTAAAAGGAGGGATTTCATCAGAAACACTATAGATACATATTGTACTTGTCATAAAAAGGCACAGAACCTTGAAATAGAAGGTTTCTCACCAAAAAACACATTGGTGAAACCCCTATCTTAAGGCTCTGAGTGTTTGCACACATGTACAACAGGCATGTTTAAACTATAACGTTTTTAGTGAAATCATGTTTCTCTCGAGGAGAAAACGCGTTTAAAGCCATAAAAAGATTTCACTGTGTTTTGACATTGGACCAAGCTACCAACAACCTAAAAAATGATCAGAACTGGAGAAATTACACATTGACATTGGGTGAAATCATGTAACTCTTAAGGACGTGTTGTAGACTTGTTGAATACATTCATTTTTCTTGTTTTGTTTGTTTTTGATGAAATTGTGCTTTTCTCGTCGAGAAAAGAAGTTTAACGCTATAAAAAGGTTTAGTGCGTTATGAATATGGGTTAGCTTACCAAAAGTACAAATGTGAACTAAATAAGGCCGGGAGTCGTTTTTATTGTTTAAAACACGATTTCTCGACGAGAATATGCTTTTTCAAAAAAGCCATGTTCCCATGGCGAGAGACTCGTTTTCTGTGAGAAAATGCATTAAAAGGAGGGATTTCATCAGAAACACTATAAATACATATTGTACTTGTCTGAAAACACACAGAACCTTGAAATAGAAGGTTTCTCACCAAAAAACACATTGGTGAAACCCCTATCTTAAGGCTCTGAGTGTTTGCACACATGTACAACAGGCATGTTTAAACTATAACGTTTTTAGTGAAATCATGTTTCTCTCGAGGAGAAAACGCGTTTAAAGCCATAAAAAGATCTCACTGTGTTTTGGCATTGACCAAGCTACCAACCACCTAAAAAATGATCAGAACTGGAGAAATTACACATTGACATTGGGTGAAATCATGTAACTCTTAAGGACGTGTTGTAGACTTGTTGAATACATTCATTTTTCTTGTTTTGTTTGTTTTTGATGAAATTGTGCTTTTCTCGTCGAGAAAAGAAGTTTAACGCGATAAAAAGGTTTAGTGCGTTATGAATACGGGTTAGCTTACCAAAAGTACAAATGTGAACTAAATAAGGCCGGGAGTCGTTTTTATTGTTTAAAACACGATTTCTCGACGAGAATATGCTTTTTCAAAAAAGCCATGTTCCCATGGCGAGAGACTCGTTTTCTGTGAGAAAATGCATTAAAAGGAGGGATTTCATCAGAAACACTATAAATACATATTGTACTTGTCATAAAAAGGCACAGAACCTTGAAATAGAAGGTTTCTCACCAAAAAACACATTGGTGAAACCCCTATCTTAAGGCTCTGAGTGTTTGCACACATGTACAACAGGCATGTTTAAACTATAACGTTTTTAGTGAAATCATGTTTCTCTCGAGGAGAAAACGCGTTTAAAGCCATAAAAAGATTTCACTGTGTTTTGACATTGGACCGAGCTACCAACAACCTAAAAAATGATCAGAACTGGAGAAATTACACATTGACATTGGGTGAAATCATGTAACTCTTAAGGACGTGTTGTAGACTTGTTGAATACATTCATTTTTCTTGTTTTGTTTGTTTTTGATGAAATTGTGCTTTTCTCGTCGAGAAAAGAAGTTTAACGCGATAAAAAGGTTTAGTGCGTTATGAATACGGGTTAGCTTACCAAAAGTACAAATGTGAACTAAATAAGGCCGGGAGTCGTTTTTATTGTTTAAAACACGATTTCTCGACGAGAATATGCTTTTTCAAAAAAGCCATGTTCCCATGGCGAGAGACTCGTTTTCTGTGAGAAAATGCATTAAAAGGAGGGATTTCATCAGAAACACTATAAATACATATTGTACTTGTCTGAAAACACACAGAACCTTGAAATAGAAGGTTTCTCACCAAAAAACACATTGGTGAAACCCCTATCTTAAGGTTCTGAGTGTTTGCACACATGTACAACAGGCATGTTTAAACTATAACGTTTTTAGTGAAATCATGTTTCTCTCGAGGAGAAAACGCGTTTAAAGCCATAAAAAGATCTCACTGTGTTTTGGCATTGACCAAGCTACCAACCACCTAAAAAATGATCAGAACTGGAGAAATTACACATTGACATTGGGTGAAATCATGTAACTCTTAAGGACGTGTCGCAGACTTGTTGAATAGATTCATTTTTCTTGTTTTGTTTGTTTTTGATGAAATTGCTTTTCTCGTCGAGAAAAGGCGTTTAACGCGATAAAAAGGTTTAGTGCGTTATGAATACGGGCTAGCTTACCAAAAGTACAAATGTGAACTAAATAAGGCCGGGAGTCGTTTTTATTGTTTAAAACACGATTTCTCGACGAGAATATGCTTTTTCAAAAAAGCCATGTTCCCATGGCGAGAGACTCGTTTTCTGTGAGAAAATGCATTAAAAGGAGGGATTTCATCAGAAACACTATAAATACATATTGTACTTGTCATAAAAAGGCACAGAACCTTGAAATAGAAGGTTTCTCACCAAAAAACACATTGGTGAAACCCCTATCTTAAGGCTCTGAGTGTTTGCGCACATGTACAACAGGCATGTTTAAACTATAACGTTTTTAGTGAAATCATGTTTCTCTCGAGGAGAAAACGCGTTTAAAGCCATAAAAAGATTTCACTGTGTTTTGACATTGGACCAAGCTACCAACAACCTAAAAAATGATCAGAACTGGAGAAATTACACATTGACATTGGGTGAAATCATGTAACTCTTAAGGACGTGTTGTAGACTTGTTGAATAGATTCATTTTTCTTGTTTTGTTTGTTTTTGATGAAATTGTGCTTTTCTCGTCGAGAAAAGAAGTTTAACGCGATAAAAAGGTTTAGTGCGTTATGAATACGGGTTAGCTTACCAAAAGTACAAATGTGAACTAAATAAGGCCGGGAGTCGTTTTTATTGTTTAAAACACGATTTCTCGACGAGAATATGCTTTTTCAAAAAAGCCATGTTCCCATGGCGAGAGACTCGTTTTCTGTGAGAAAATGCATTAAAAGGAGGGATTTCATCAGAAACACTATAAATACATATTGTACTTGTCTGAAAACACACAGAACCTTGAAATAGAAGGTTTCTCACCAAAAAACACATTGGTGAAACCCCTATCTTAAGGCTCTGAGTGTTTGCACACATGTACAACAGGCATGTTTAAACTATAACGTTTTTAGTGAAATCATGTTTCTCTCGAGGAGAAAACGCGTTTAAAGCCATAAAAAGATCTCACTGTGTTTTGGCATTGACCAAGCTACCAACCACCTAAAAAATGATCAGAACTGGAGAAATTACACATTGACATTGGGTGAAATCATGTAACTCTTAAGGACGTGTTGTAGACTTGTTGAATACATTCATTTTTCTTGTTTTGTTTGTTTTTGATGAAATTGTGCTTTTCTCGTCGAGAAAAGAAGTTTAACGCGATAAAAAGGTTTAGTGCGTTATGAATACGGGTTAGCTTACCAAAAGTACAAATGTGAACTAAATAAGGCCGGGAGTCGTTTTTATTGTTTAAAACACGATTTCTCGACGAGAATATGCTTTTTCAAAAAAGCCATGTTCCCATGGCGAGAGACTCGTTTTCTGTGAGAAAATGCATTAAAAGGAGGGATTTCATCAGAAACACTATAAATACATATTGTACTTGTCTGAAAACACACAGAACCTTGAAATAGAAGGTTTCTCACCAAAAAACACATTGGTGAAACCCCTATCTTAAGGCTCTGAGTGTTTGCACACATGTACAACAGGCATGTTTAAACTATAACGTTTTTAGTGAAATCATGTTTCTCTCGAGGAGAAAACGCGTTTAAAGCCATAAAAAGATCTCACTGTGTTTTGGCATTGACCAAGCTACCAACCACCTAAAAAATGATCAGAACTGGAGAAATTACACATTGACATTGGGTGAAATCATGTAACTCTTAAGGACGTGTCGCAGACTTGTTGAATAGATTCATTTTTCTTGTTTTGTTTGTTTTTGATGAAATTGCTTTTCTCGTCGAGAAAAGGCGTTTAACGCGATAAAAAGGTTTAGTGCGTTATGAATACGGGCTAGCTTACCAAAAGTACAAATGTGAACTAAATAAGGCCGGGAGTCGTTTTTATTGTTTAAAACACGATTTCTCGACGAGAATATGCTTTTTCAAAAAAGCCATGTTCCCATGGCGAGAGACTCGTTTTCTGTGAGAAAATGCATTAAAAGGAGGGATTTCATCAGAAACACTATAAATACATATTGTACTTGTCATAAAAAGGCACAGAACCTTGAAATAGAAGGTTTCTCACCAAAAAACACATTGGTGAAACCCCTATCTTAAGGCTCTGAGTGTTTGCGCACATGTACAACAGGCATGTTTAAACTATAACGTTTTTAGTGAAATCATGTTTCTCTCGAGGAGAAAACGCGTTTAAAGCCATAAAAAGATTTCACTGTGTTTTGACATTGGACCAAGCTACCAACAACCTAAAAAATGATCAGAACTGGAGAAATTACACATTGACATTGGGTGAAATCATGTAACTCTTAAGGACGTGTTGTAGACTTGTTGAATACATTCATTTTTCTTGTTTTGTTTGTTTTTGATGAAATTGTGCTTTTCTCGTCGAGAAAAGAAGTTTAACGCGATAAAAAGGTTTAGTGCGTTATGAATACGGGTTAGCTTACCAAAAGTACAAATGTGAACTAAATAAGGCCGGGAGTCGTTTTTATTGTTTAAAACACGATTTCTCGACGAGAATATGCTTTTTCAAAAAAGCCATGTTCCCATGGCGAGAGACTCGTTTTCTGTGAGAAAATGCATTAAAAGGAGGGATTTCATCAGAAACACTATAAATACATATTGTACTTGTCTGAAAACACACAGAACCTTGAAATAGAAGGTTTCTCACCAAAAAACACATTGGTGAAACCCCTATCTTAAGGCTCTGAGTGTTTGCACACATGTACAACAGGCATGTTTAAACTATAACGTTTTTAGTGAAATCATGTTTCTCTCGAGGAGAAAACGCGTTTAAAGCCATAAAAAGATCTCACTGTGTTTTGGCATTGACCAAGCTACCAACCACCTAAAAAATGATCAGAACTGGAGAAATTACACATTGACATTGGGTGAAATCATGTAACTCTTAAGGACGTGTTGTAGACTTGTTGAATACATTCATTTTTCTTGTTTTGTTTGTTTTTGATGAAATTGTGCTTTTCTCGTCGAGAAAAGGCGTTTATAACGCGATAAAAAGGTTTAGTGTGTTATGAATACGGGCTAGCTTACCAAAAGTGTTAGCTTACCAAAAGTACAAATGTGAACTAAATAAGGCCGGGAGTCGTTTTTATTGTTTAAAACACGATTTCTCGACGAGAATATGCTTTTTCAAAAAAGCCATGTTCCCATGGCGAGAGACTCGTTTTCTGTGAGAAAATGCATTAAAAGGAGGGATTTCATCAGAAACACTATAAATACATATTGTACTTGTCATAAAAAGGCACAGAACCTTGAAATAGAAGGTTTCTCACCAAAAAACACATTGGTGAAACCCCTATCTTAAGGCTCTGAGTGTTTGCGCACATGTACAACATGCATGTTTAAACTATAACGTTTTTAGTGAAATCATGTTTCTCTCGAGGAGAAAACGCGTTTAAAGCCATAAAAAGATTTCACTGTGTTTTGACATTGGACCAAGCTACCAACAACCTAAAAAATGATCAGAACTGGAGAAATTACACATTGACATTGGGTGAAATCATGTAACTCTTAAGGACGTGTTGTAGACTTGTTGAATACATTCATTTTTCTTGTTTTGTTTGTTTTTGATGAAATTGTGCTTTTCTCGTCTAGAAAAGAATTTTAACGCGATAAAAAGGTTTAGTTCGTTATGAATACGGGTTAGCTTACCAAAAGTACAAATGTGAACTAAATAAGGCCGGGAGTCGTTTTTATTGTTTAAAACACGATTTCTCGACCAGAATATGCTTTTTCAAAAAAGCCATGTTCCCATGGCGAGAGACTCGTTTTCTGTGAGAAAATGCATTAAAAGGAGGGATTTCATCAGAAACACTATAAATACATATTGTACTTGTCATAAAAAGGCACAGAACCTTGAAATAGAAGGTTTCTCACCAAAAAACACATTGGTGAAACCCCTATCTTAAGGCTCTGAGTGTTTGCACACATGTACAACAGGCACGTTTAAACTATAACGTTTTTAGTGAAATCATGTTTCTCTCGAGGAGAAAACGCGTTTAAAGCCATAAAAAGATTTCACTGTGTTTTGACATTGGACCAAGCTACCAACAACCTAAAAAATGATCAGAACTGGAGAAATTACACATTGACATTGGGTGAAATCATGTAACTCTTAAGGACGTGTTGCAGACTTGTTGAATAGATTCATTTTTCTTGTTTTGTTTGTTTTTGATGAAATTGTGCTTTTCTCGTCGAGAAAAGGCGTTTAACGCGATAAAAAGGTTTAGTGCGTTATGAATACGGGCTAGCTTACCAAAAGTACAAATGTGAACTAAATAAGGCCGGGAGTCGTTTTTATTGTTTAAAACACGATTTCTCGACGAGAATATGTTTTTTCAAAAAGCCATGTTCCCATGGCGAGAGACTCGTTTTCTGTGAGAAAATGCATTAAAAGGAGGGATTTCATCAGAAACACTATAAATACATATTGTACTTGTCTGAAAACGCACAGAACCTTGAAATAGAAGGTTTCTCACCAAAAAACACATTTGTGAAACCCCTATCTTAAGGCTCTGAGTGTTTGCACACATGTACAAACAGGCATGTTTAAACTATAACGTTTTTAGTGAAATCATGTTTCTCTCGAGGAGAAAACGCGTTTAAAGCCATAAAAAGATCTCACTGTGTTTTGACATTGGACCAAGCTACCAACAACCTAAAAAATGATCACAACTGGAGAAATTACACATTGACATTGGGTGAAATCATGTAACTCTTAAGGACGTGTTGTAGACTTGTTGAATACATTCATTTTTCTTGTTTTGTTTGTTTTTGATGAAATTGTGCTTTTCTCGTCGAGAAAAGAAGTTTAACGCGATAAAAAGGTTTAGTGCGTTATGAATACGGGTTAGCTTACCAAAAGTACAAATGTGAACTAAATAAGGCCGGGAGTCGTTTTTATTGTTTAAAACACGATTTCTCGACGAGAATATGCTTTTTCAAAAAAGCCATGTTCCCATGGCGAGAGACTCGTTTTCTGTGAGAAAATGCATTAAAAGGAGGGATTTCATCAGAAACACTATAAATACATATTGTACTTGTCATAAAAAGGCACAGAACCTTGAAATAGAAGGTTTCTCACCAAAAAACACATTGGTGAAACCCCTATCTTAAGGCTCTGAGTGTTTGCACACATGTACAACAGGCATGTTTAAACTATAACGTTTTTAGTGAAATCATGTTTCTCTCGAGGAGAAAACGCGTTTAAAGCCATAAAAAGATTTCACTGTGTTTTGACATTGGACCAAGCTACCAACAACCTAAAAAATGATCAGAACTGGAGAAATTACACATTGACATTGGGTGAAATCATGTAACTCTTAAGGACGTGTTGTAGACTTGTTGAATACATTCATTTTTCTTGTTTTTTTGTTTTTGATGAAATTGTGCTTTTCTCGTCGAGAAAAGAAGTTTAACGCGATAAAAAGGTTTAGTGCGTTATGAATACGGGTTAGCTTACCAAAAGTACAAATGTGAACTAAATAAGGCCGGGAGTCGTTTTTATTGTTTAAAACACGATTTCTCGACGAGAATATGCTTTTTCAAAAAAGCCATGTTCCCATGGCGAGAGACTCGTTTTCTGTGAGAAAATGCATTAAAAGGAGGGATTTCATCAGAAACACTATAAATACATATTGTACTTGTCTGAAAACACACAGAACCTTGAAATAGAAGGTTTCTCACCAAAAAACACATTGGTGAAACCCCTATCTTAAGGCTCTGAGTGTTTGCACACATGTACAACAGGCATGTTTAAACTATAACGTTTTTAGTGAAATCATGTTTCTCTCGAGGAGAAAACGCGTTTAAAGCCATAAAAAGATCTCACTGTGTTTTGGCATTGACCAAGCTACCAACCACCTAAAAAATGATCAGAACTGGAGAAATTACACATTGACATTGGGTGAAATCATGTAACTCTTAAGGACGTGTTGTAGACTTGTTGAATACATTCATTTTTCTTGTTTTGTTTGTTTTTGATGAAATTGTGCTTTTCTCGTCGAGAAAAGGCGTTTATAACGCGATAAAAAGGTTTAGTGTGTTATGAATACGGGCTAGCTTACCAAAAGTGTTAGCTTACCAAAAGTACAAATGTGAACTAAATAAGGCCGGGAGTCGTTTTTATTGTTTAAAACACGATTTCTCGACGAGAATATGCTTTTTCAAAAAAGCCATGTTCCCATGGCGAGAGACTCGTTTTCTGTGAGAAAATGCATTAAAAGGAGGGATTTCATCAGAAACACTATAAATACATATTGTACTTGTCTGAAAACACACAGAACCTTGAAATAGAAGGTTTCTCACCAAAAAACACATTGGTGAAACCCCTATCTTAAGGCTCTGAGTGTTTGCACACATGTACAACAGGCATGTTTAAACTATAACGTTTTTAGTGAAATCATGTTTCTCTCGAGGAGAAAACGCGTTTAAAGCCATAAAAAGATCTCACTGTGTTTTGGCATTGACCAAGCTACCAACCACCTAAAAAATGATCAGAACTGGAGAAATTACACATTGACATTGGGTGAAATCATGTAACTCTTAAGGACGTGTTGTAGACTTGTTGAATACATTCATTTTTCTTGTTTTGTTTGTTTTTGATGAAATTGTGCTTTTCTCGTCGAGAAAAGGCGTTTATAACGCGATAAAAAGGTTTAGTGTGTTATGAATACGGGCTAGCTTACCAAAAGTGTTAGCTTACCAAAAGTACAAATGTGAACTAAATAAGGCCGGGAGTCGTTTTTATTGTTTAAAACACGATTTCTCGACGAGAATATGCTTTTTCAAAAAAGCCATGTTCCCATGGCGAGAGACTCGTTTTCTGTGAGAAAATGCATTAAAAGGAGGGATTTCATCAGAAACACTATAAATACATATTGTACTTGTCTGAAAACACACAGAACCTTGAAATAGAAGGTTTCTCACCAAAAAACACATTGGTGAAACCCCTATCTTAAGGCTCTGAGTGTTTGCACACATGTACAACAGGCATGTTTAAACTATAACGTTTTTAGTGAAATCATGTTTCTCTCGAGGAGAAAACGCGTTTAAAGCCATAAAAAGATCTCACTGTGTTTTGGCATTGACCAAGCTACCAACCACCTAAAAAATGATCAGAACTGGAGAAATTACACATTGACATTGGGTGAAATCATGTAACTCTTAAGGACGTGTTGTAGACTTGTTGAATACATTCATTTTTCTTGTTTTGTTTGTTTTTGATGAAATTGTGCTTTTCTCGTCGAGAAAAGGCGTTTATAACGCGATAAAAAGGTTTAGTGTGTTATGAATACGGGCTAGCTTACCAAAAGTGTTAGCTTACCAAAAGTACAAATGTGAACTAAATAAGGCCGGGAGTCGTTTTTATTGTTTAAAACACGATTTCTCGACGAGAATATGCTTTTTCAAAAAAGCCATGTTCCCATGGCGAGAGACTCGTTTTCTGTGAGAAAATGCATTAAAAGGAGGGATTTCATCAGAAACACTATAAATACATATTGTACTTGTCTGAAAACACACAGAACCTTGAAATAGAAGGTTTCTCACCAAAAAACACATTGGTGAAACCCCTATCTTAAGGCTCTGAGTGTTTGCACACATGTACAACAGGCATGTTTAAACTATAACGTTTTTAGTGAAATCATGTTTCTCTCGAGGAGAAAACGCGTTTAAAGCCATAAAAAGATCTCACTGTGTTTTGGCATTGACCAAGCTACCAACCACCTAAAAAATGATCAGAACTGGAGAAATTACACATTGACATTGGGTGAAATCATGTAACTCTTAAGGACGTGTTGTAGACTTGTTGAATACATTCATTTTTCTTGTTTTGTTTGTTTTTGATGAAATTGTGCTTTTCTCGTCGAGAAAAGGCGTTTATAACGCGATAAAAAGGTTTAGTGTGTTATGAATACGGGCTAGCTTACCAAAAGTGTTAGCTTACCAAAAGTACAAATGTGAACTAAATAAGGCCGGGAGTCGTTTTTATTGTTTAAAACACGATTTCTCGACGAGAATATGCTTTTTCAAAAAAGCCATGTTCCCATGGCGAGAGACTCGTTTTCTGTGAGAAAATGCATTAAAAGGAGGGATTTCATCAGAAACACTATAAATACATATTGTACTTGTCTGAAAACACACAGAACCTTGAAATAGAAGGTTTCTCACCAAAAAACACATTGGTGAAACCCCTATCTTAAGGCTCTGAGTGTTTGCGCACATGTACAACATGCATGTTTAAACTATAACGTTTTTAGTGAAATCATGTTTCTCTCGAGGAGAAAACGCGTTTAAAGCCATAAAAAGATTTCACTGTGTTTTGACATTGGACCAAGCTACCAACAACCTAAAAAATGATCAGAACTGGAGAAATTACACATTGACATTGGGTGAAATCATGTAACTCTTAAGGACGTGTTGTAGACTTGTTGAATACATTCATTTTTCTTGTTTTGTTTGTTTTTGATGAAATTGTGCTTTTCTCGTCTAGAAAAGAATTTTAACGCGATAAAAAGGTTTAGTTCGTTATGAATACGGGTTAGCTTACCAAAAGTACAAATGTGAACTAAATAAGGCCGGGAGTCGTTTTTATTGTTTAAAACACGATTTCTCGACCAGAATATGCTTTTTCAAAAAAGCCATGTTCCCATGGCGAGAGACTCGTTTTCTGTGAGAAAATGCATTAAAAGGAGGGATTTCATCAGAAACACTATAAATACATATTGTACTTGTCATAAAAAGGCACAGAACCTTGAAATAGAAGGTTTCTCACCAAAAAACACATTGGTGAAACCCCTATCTTAAGGCTCTGAGTGTTTGCACACATGTACAACAGGCACGTTTAAACTATAACGTTTTTAGTGAAATCATGTTTCTCTCGAGGAGAAAACGCGTTTAAAGCCATAAAAAGATTTCACTGTGTTTTGACATTGGACCAAGCTACCAACAACCTAAAAAATGATCAGAACTGGAGAAATTACACATTGACATTGGGTGAAATCATGTAACTCTTAAGGACGTGTTGCAGACTTGTTGAATAGATTCATTTTTCTTGTTTTGTTTGTTTTTGATGAAATTGTGCTTTTCTCGTCGAGAAAAGGCGTTTAACGCGATAAAAAGGTTTAGTGCGTTATGAATACGGGCTAGCTTACCAAAAGTACAAATGTGAACTAAATAAGGCCGGGAGTCGTTTTTATTGTTTAAAACACGATTTCTCGACGAGAATATGTTTTTTCAAAAAGCCATGTTCCCATGGCGAGAGACTCGTTTTCTGTGAGAAAATGCATTAAAAGGAGGGATTTCATCAGAAACACTATAAATACATATTGTACTTGTCTGAAAACGCACAGAACCTTGAAATAGAAGGTTTCTCACCAAAAAACACATTGGTGAAACCCCTATCTTAAGGCTCTGAGTGTTTGCACACATGTACAAACAGGCATGTTTAAACTATAACGTTTTTAGTGAAATCATGTTTCTCTCGAGGAGAAAACGCGTTTAAAGCCATAAAAAGATCTCACTGTGTTTTGACATTGGACCAAGCTACCAACAACCTAAAAAATGATCACAACTGGAGAAATTACACATTGACATTGGGTGAAATCATGTAACTCTTAAGGACGTGTTGTAGACTTGTTGAATACATTCATTTTTCTTGTTTTGTTTGTTTTTGATGAAATTGTGCTTTTCTCGTCGAGAAAAGAAGTTTAACGCGATAAAAAGGTTTAGTGCGTTATGAATACGGGTTAGCTTACCAAAAGTACAAATGTGAACTAAATAAGGCCGGGAGTCGTTTTTATTGTTTAAAACACGATTTCTCGACGAGAATATGCTTTTTCAAAAAAGCCATGTTCCCATGGCGAGAGACTCGTTTTCTGTGAGAAAATGCATTAAAAGGAGGGATTTCATCAGAAACACTATAAATACATATTGTACTTGTCATAAAAAGGCACAGAACCTTGAAATAGAAGGTTTCTCACCAAAAAACACATTGGTGAAACCCCTATCTTAAGGCTCTGAGTGTTTGCACACATGTACAACAGGCATGTTTAAACTATAACGTTTTTAGTGAAATCATGTTTCTCTCGAGGAGAAAACGCGTTTAAAGCCATAAAAAGATTTCACTGTGTTTTGACATTGGACCAAGCTACCAACAACCTAAAAAATGATCAGAACTGGAGAAATTACACATTGACATTGGGTGAAATCATGTAACTCTTAAGGACGTGTTGTAGACTTGTTGAATACATTCATTTTTCTTGTTTTTTTGTTTTTGATGAAATTGTGCTTTTCTCGTCGAGAAAAGAAGTTTAACGCGATAAAAAGGTTTAGTGCGTTATGAATACGGGTTAGCTTACCAAAAGTACAAATGTGAACTAAATAAGGCCGGGAGTCGTTTTTATTGTTTAAAACACGATTTCTCGACGAGAATATGCTTTTTCAAAAAAGCCATGTTCCCATGGCGAGAGACTCGTTTTCTGTGAGAAAATGCATTAAAAGGAGGGATTTCATCAGAAACACTATAAATACATATTGTACTTGTCTGAAAACACACAGAACCTTGAAATAGAAGGTTTCTCACCAAAAAACACATTGGTGAAACCCCTATCTTAAGGCTCTGAGTGTTTGCACACATGTACAACAGGCATGTTTAAACTATAACGTTTTTAGTGAAATCATGTTTCTCTCGAGGAGAAAACGCGTTTAAAGCCATAAAAAGATCTCACTGTGTTTTGGCATTGACCAAGCTACCAACCACCTAAAAAATGATCAGAACTGGAGAAATTACACATTGACATTGGGTGAAATCATGTAACTCTTAAGGACGTGTTGTAGACTTGTTGAATACATTCATTTTTCTTGTTTTGTTTGTTTTTGATGAAATTGTGCTTTTCTCGTCGAGAAAAGGCGTTTATAACGCGATAAAAAGGTTTAGTGTGTTATGAATACGGGCTAGCTTACCAAAAGTGTTAGCTTACCAAAAGTACAAATGTGAACTAAATAAGGCCGGGAGTCGTTTTTATTGTTTAAAACACGATTTCTCGACGAGAATATGCTTTTTCAAAAAAGCCATGTTCCCATGGCGAGAGACTCGTTTTCTGTGAGAAAATGCATTAAAAGGAGGGATTTCATCAGAAACACTATAAATACATATTGTACTTGTCTGAAAACACACAGAACCTTGAAATAGAAGGTTTCTCACCAAAAAACACATTGGTGAAACCCCTATCTTAAGGCTCTGAGTGTTTGCACACATGTACAACAGGCATGTTTAAACTATAACGTTTTTAGTGAAATCATGTTTCTCTCGAGGAGAAAACGCGTTTAAAGCCATAAAAAGATCTCACTGTGTTTTGGCATTGACCAAGCTACCAACCACCTAAAAAATGATCAGAACTGGAGAAATTACACATTGACATTGGGTGAAATCATGTAACTCTTAAGGACGTGTTGTAGACTTGTTGAATACATTCATTTTTCTTGTTTTGTTTGTTTTTGATGAAATTGTGCTTTTCTCGTCGAGAAAAGGCGTTTATAACGCGATAAAAAGGTTTAGTGTGTTATGAATACGGGCTAGCTTACCAAAAGTGTTAGCTTACCAAAAGTACAAATGTGAACTAAATAAGGCCGGGAGTCGTTTTTATTGTTTAAAACACGATTTCTCGACGAGAATATGCTTTTTCAAAAAAGCCATGTTCCCATGGCGAGAGACTCGTTTTCTGTGAGAAAATGCATTAAAAGGAGGGATTTCATCAGAAACACTATAAATACATATTGTACTTGTCTGAAAACACACAGAACCTTGAAATAGAAGGTTTCTCACCAAAAAACACATTGGTGAAACCCCTATCTTAAGGCTCTGAGTGTTTGCACACATGTACAACAGGCATGTTTAAACTATAACGTTTTTAGTGAAATCATGTTTCTCTCGAGGAGAAAACGCGTTTAAAGCCATAAAAAGATCTCACTGTGTTTTGGCATTGACCAAGCTACCAACCACCTAAAAAATGATCAGAACTGGAGAAATTACACATTGACATTGGGTGAAATCATGTAACTCTTAAGGACGTGTTGTAGACTTGTTGAATACATTCATTTTTCTTGTTTTGTTTGTTTTTGATGAAATTGTGCTTTTCTCGTCGAGAAAAGGCGTTTATAACGCGATAAAAAGGTTTAGTGTGTTATGAATACGGGCTAGCTTACCAAAAGTGTTAGCTTACCAAAAGTACAAATGTGAACTAAATAAGGCCGGGAGTCGTTTTTATTGTTTAAAACACGATTTCTCGACGAGAATATGCTTTTTCAAAAAAGCCATGTTCCCATGGCGAGAGACTCGTTTTCTGTGAGAAAATGCATTAAAAGGAGGGATTTCATCAGAAACACTATAAATACATATTGTACTTGTCTGAAAACACACAGAACCTTGAAATAGAAGGTTTCTCACCAAAAAACACATTGGTGAAACCCCTATCTTAAGGCTCTGAGTGTTTGCACACATGTACAACAGGCATGTTTAAACTATAACGTTTTTAGTGAAATCATGTTTCTCTCGAGGAGAAAACGCGTTTAAAGCCATAAAAACATCTCACTGTGTTTTGGCATTGACCAAGCTACCAACCACCTAAAAAATGATCAGAACTGGAGAAATTACACATTGACATTGGGTGAAATCATGTAACTCTTAAGGACGTGTTGTAGACTTGTTGAATACATTCATTTTTCTTGTTTTGTTTGTTTTTGATGAAATTGTGCTTTTCTCGTCGAGAAAAGGCGTTTATAACGCGATAAAAAGGTTTAGTGTGTTATGAATACGGGCTAGCTTACCAAAAGTGTTAGCTTACCAAAAGTACAAATGTGAACTAAATAAGGCCGGGAGTCGTTTTTATTGTTTAAAACACGATTTCTCGACGAGAATATGCTTTTTCAAAAAAGCCATGTTCCCATGGCGAGAGACTCGTTTTCTGTGAGAAAATGCATTAAAAGGAGGGATTTCATCAGAAACACTATAAATACATATTGTACTTGTCTGAAAACACACAGAACCTTGAAATAGAAGGTTTCTCACCAAAAAACACATTGGTGAAACCCCTATCTTAAGGCTCTGAGTGTTTGCACACATGTACAACAGGCATGTTTAAACTATAACGTTTTTAGTGAAATCATGTTTCTCTCGAGGAGAAAACGCGTTTAAAGCCATAAAAAGATCTCACTGTGTTTTGGCATTGACCAAGCTACCAACCACCTAAAAAATGATCAGAACTGGAGAAATTACACATTGACATTGGGTGAAATCATGTAACTCTTAAGGACGTGTTGTAGACTTGTTGAATACATTCATTTTTCTTGTTTTGTTTGTTTTTGATGAAATTGTGCTTTTCTCGTCGAGAAAAGGCGTTTATAACGCGATAAAAAGGTTTAGTGTGTTATGAATACGGGCTAGCTTACCAAAAGTGTTAGCTTACCAAAAGTACAAATGTGAACTAAATAAGGCCGGGAGTCGTTTTTATTGTTTAAAACACGATTTCTCGACGAGAATATGCTTTTTCAAAAAAGCCATGTTCCCATGGCGAGAGACTCGTTTTCTGTGAGAAAATGCATTAAAAGGAGGGATTTCATCAGAAACACTATAAATACATATTGTACTTGTCATAAAAAGGCACAGAACCTTGAAATAGAAGGTTTCTCACCAAAAAACACATTGGTGAAACCCCTATCTTAAGGCTCTGAGTGTTTGCGCACATGTACAACAGGCATGTTTAAACTATAACGTTTTTAGTGAAATCATGTTTCTCTCGAGGAGAAAACGCGTTTAAAGCCATAAAAAGATTTCACTGTGTTTTGACATTGGACCAAGCTACCAACAACCTAAAAAATGATCATAACTGGAGAAATTACACATTGACATTGGGTGAAATCATGTAACTCTTAAGGACGTGTTGTAGACTTGTTGAATACATTCATTTTTCTTGTTTTGTTTGTTTTTGATGAAATTGTGCTTTTCTCGTCTAGAAAAGAATTTTAACGCGATAAAAAGGTTTAGTTCGTTATGAATACGGGTTAGCTTACCAAAAGTACAAATGTGAACTAAATAAGGCCGGGAGTCGTTTTTATTGTTTAAAACACGATTTCTCGACCAGAATATGCTTTTCAAAAAAGCCATGTTCCCATGGCGAGAGACTCGTTTTCTGTGAGAAAATGCATTAAAAGGAGGGATTTCATCAGAAACACTATAAATACATATTGTACTTGTCATAAAAAGGCACAGAACCTTGAAATAGAAGGTTTCTCACCAAAAAACACATTGGTGAAACCCCTATCTTAAGGCTCTGAGTGTTTGCACACATGTACAACAGGCACGTTTAAACTATAACGTTTTTAGTGAAATCATGTTTCTCTCGAGGAGAAAACGCGTTTAAAGCCATAAAAAGATTTCACTGTGTTTTGACATTGGACCAAGCTACCAACAACCTAAAAAATGATCAGAACTGGAGAAATTACACATTGACATTGGGTGAAATCATGTAACTCTTAAGGACGTGTTGCAGACTTGTTGAATACATTCATTTTTCTTGTTTTGTTTGTTTTTTGATGAAATTGTGCTTTTCTCGTCGAGAAAAGGCGTTTAACGCGATAAAAAGGTTTAGTGCGTTATGAATACGGGCTAGCTTACCAAAAGTACAAATGTGAACTAAATAAGGCCGGGAGTCGTTTTTATTGTTTAAAACACGATTTCTCGACGAGAATATGTTTTTTCAAAAAAGCCATGTTCCCATGGCGAGAGACTCGTTTTCTGTGAGAAAATGCATTAAAAGGAGGGATTTCATCAGAAACACTATAAATACATATTGTACTTGTCTGAAAACGCATAGAACCTTGAAATAGAAGGTTTCTCACCAAAAAACACATTGGTGAAACCCCTATCTTAAGGCTCTGAGTGTTTGCACACATGCACAAACAGGCATGTTTAAACTATAACGTTTTTAGTGAAATCATGTTTCTCTCGAGGAGAAAACGCGTTTAAAGCCATAAAAAGATCTCACTGTGTTTTGGCATTGACCAAGCTACCAACAACCTAAAAAATGATCACAACTGGAGAAATTACATATTGACATTGGGTGAAATCATGTAACTCTTAAGGACGTGTTGCAGACTTGTTGAATAGATTCATTTTTCTTGTTTTGTTTGTTTTTGATGAAATTGCTTTTCTCGTCGAGAAAAGGCGTTTAACGCGATAAAAAGGTTTAGTGCGTTATGAATACGGGCTAGCTTACCAAAAGTACAAATGTGAACTAAATAAGGCCGGGAGTCGTTTTTATTGTTTAAAACACGATTTCTCGACGAGAATATGCTTTTTCAAAAAAGCCATGTTCCCATGGCGAGAGACTCGTTTTCTGTGAGAAAATGCATTAAAAGGAGGGATTTCATCAGAAACACTATAAATACATATTGTACTTGTCATAAAAGGCACAGAACCTTGAAATAGAAGGTTTCTCACCAAAAAACACATTGGTGAAACCCCTATCTTAAGGCTCTGAGTGTTTGCACACATGTACAACAGGCATGTTTAAACTATAACGTTTTTAGTGAAATCATGTTTCTCTCGAGGAGAAAACGCGTTTAAAGCCATAAAAAGATTTCACTATGTTTTGACATTGGACCAAGCTACCAACAACCTAAAAAATGATCAGAACTGGAGAAATTACACATTGACATTGGGTGAAATCATGTAACTCTTAAGGACGTGTTGTAGACTTGTTGAATACATTCATTTTTCTTGTTTTGTTTGTTTTTGATGAAATTGTGCTTTTCTCGTCGAGAAAAGAAGTTTAACGCGATAAAAAGGTTTAGTGCGTTATGAATACGGGTTAGCTTACCAAAAGTACAAACGTGAACTAAATAAGGCCGGGAGTCGTTTTTATTGTTTAAAACACGATTTCTCGACGAGAATATGCTTTTTCAAAAAAGCCATGTTCCCATGGCGAGAGACTCGTTTTCTGTGAGAAAATGCATTAAAAGGAGGGATTTCATCAGAAACACTATAAATACATATTGTACTTGTCTGAAAACACACAGAACCTTGAAATAGAAGGTTTCTCACCAAAAAACACATTGGTGAAACCCCTATCTTAAGGCTCTGAGTGTTTGCACACATGTACAACAGGCATGTTTAAACTATAACGTTTTTAGTGAAATCATGTTTCTCTCGAGGAGAAAACGCGTTTAAAGCCATAAAAAGATCTCACTGTGTTTTGGCATTGACCAAGCTACCAACCACCTAAAAAATGATCAGAACTGGAGAAATTACACATTGACATTGGGTGAAATCATGTAACTCTTAAGGACGTGTTGTAGACTTGTTGAATACATTCATTTTTCTTGTTTTGTTTGTTTTTGATGAAATTGTGCTTTTCTCGTCGAGAAAAGGCGTTTATAACGCGATAAAAAGGTTTAGTGCGTTATGAATACGGGCTAGCTTACCAAAAGTGTTAGCTTACCAAAAGTACAAATGTGAACTAAATAAGGCCGGGAGTCGTTTTTATTGTTTAAAACACGATTTCTCGACGAGAATATGCTTTTTCAAAAAAGCCATGTTCCCATGGCGAGAGACTCGTTTTCTGTGAGAAAATGCATTAAAAGGAGGGATTTCATCAGAAACACTATAAATACATATTGTACTTGTCATAAAAAGGCACAGAACCTTGAAATAGAAGGTTTCTCACCAAAAAACACATTGGTGAAACCCCTATCTTAAGGCTCTGAGTGTTTGCGCACATGTACAACATGCATGTTTAAACTATAACGTTTTTAGTGAAATCATGTTTCTCTAGAGGAGAAAACGCGTTTAAAGCCATAAAAAGATTTCACTGTGTTTTGACATTGGACCAAGCTACCAACAACCTAAAAAATGATCAGAACTGGAGAAATTACACATTGACATTGGGTGAAATCATGTAACTCTTAAGGACGTGTTGCAGACTTGTTGAATACATTCATTTTTCTTGTTTTGTTTGTTTTTGATGAAATTGTGCTTTTCTCGTCGAGAAAAGGCGTTTAACGCGATAAAAAGGTTTAGTGCGTTATGAATACGGGCTAGCTTACCAAAAGTACAAATGTGAACTAAATAAGGCCGGGAGTCGTTTTTATTGTTTAAAACACGATTTCTCGACGAGAATATGTTTTTTCAAAAAAGCCATGTTCCCATGGCGAGAGACTCGTTTTCTGTGAGAAAATGCATTAAAAGGAGGGATTTCATCAGAAACACTATAAATACATATTGTACTTGTCTGAAAACGCATAGAACCTTGAAATAGAAGGTTTCTCACCAAAAAACACATTGGTGAAACCCCTATCTTAAGGCTCTGAGTGTTTGCACACATGTACAAACAGGCATGTTTAAACTATAACGTTTTTAGTGAAATCATGTTTCTCTCGAGGAGAAAACGCGTTTAAAGCCATAAAAAGATCTCACTGTGTTTTGGCATTGACCAAGCTACCAACAACCTAAAAAATGATCACAACTGGAGAAATTACATATTGACATTGGGTGAAATCATGTAACTCTTAAGGACGTGTTGCAGACTTGTTGAATAGATTCATTTTTCTTGTTTTGTTTGTTTTTGATGAAATTGCTTTTCTCGTCGAGAAAAGGCGTTTAACGCGATAAAAAGGTTTAGTGCGTTATGAATACGGGCTAGCTTACCAAAAGTACAAATGTGAACTAAATAAGGCCGGGAGTCGTTTTTATTGTTTAAAACACGATTTCTCGACGAGAATATGCTTTTTCAAAAAAGCCATGTTCCCATGGCGAGAGACTCGTTTTCTGTGAGAAAATGCATTAAAAGGAGGGATTTCATCAGAAACACTATAAATACATATTGTACTTGTCATAAAAGGCACAGAACCTTGAAATAGAAGGTTTCTCACCAAAAAACACATTGGTGAAACCCCTATCTTAAGGCTCTGAGTGTTTGCGCACATGTACAACAGGCATGTTTAAACTATAACGTTTTTAGTGAAATCATGTTTCTCTCGAGGAGAAAACGCGTTTAAAGCCATAAAAAGATTTCACTATGTTTTGACATTGGACCAAGCTACCAACAACCTAAAAAATGATCAGAACTGGAGAAATTACACATTGACATTGGGTGAAATCATGTAACTCTTAAGGACGTGTTGTAGACTTGTTGAATACATTCATTTTTCTTGTTTTGTTTGTTTTTGATGAAATTGTGCTTTTCTCGTCGAGAAAAGGCGTTTATAACGCGATAAAAAGGTTTAGTGCGTTATGAATACGGGCTAGCTTACCAAAAGTGTTAGCTTACCAAAAGTACAAATGTGAACTAAATAAGGCCGGGAGTCGTTTTTATTGTTTAAAACACGATTTCTCGACGAGAATATGCTTTTTCAAAAAAGCCATGTTCCCATGGCGAGAGACTCGTTTTCTGTGAGAAAATGCATTAAAAGGAGGGATTTCATCAGAAACACTATAAATACATATTGTACTTGTCATAAAAAGGCACAGAACCTTGAAATAGAAGGTTTCTCACCAAAAAACACATTGGTGAAACCCCTATCTTAAGGCTCTGAGTGTTTGCGCACATGTACAACATGCATGTTTAAACTATAACGTTTTTAGTGAAATCATGTTTCTCTAGAGGAGAAAACGCGTTTAAAGCCATAAAAAGATTTCACTGTGTTTTGACATTGGACCAAGCTACCAACAACCTAAAAAATGATCAGAACTGGAGAAATTACACATTGACATTGGGTGAAATCATGTAACTCTTAAGGACGTGTTGCAGACTTGTTGAATACATTCATTTTTCTTGTTTTGTTTGTTTTTGATGAAATTGTGCTTTTCTCGTCGAGAAAAGGCGTTTAACGCGATAAAAAGGTTTAGTGCGTTATGAATACGGGCTAGCTTACCAAAAGTACAAATGTGAACTAAATAAGGCCGGGAGTCGTTTTTATTGTTTAAAACACGATTTCTCGACGAGAATATGTTTTTTCAAAAAAGCCATGTTCCCATGGCGAGAGACTCGTTTTCTGTGAGAAAATGCATTAAAAGGAGGGATTTCATCAGAAACACTATAAATACATATTGTACTTGTCTGAAAACGCATAGAACCTTGAAATAGAAGGTTTCTCACCAAAAAACACATTGGTGAAACCCCTATCTTAAGGCTCTGAGTGTTTGCACACATGTACAAACAGGCATGTTTAAACTATAACGTTTTTAGTGAAATCATGTTTCTCTCGAGGAGAAAACGCGTTTAAAGCCATAAAAAGATCTCACTGTGTTTTGGCATTGACCAAGCTACCAACAACCTAAAAAATGATCACAACTGGAGAAATTACATATTGACATTGGGTGAAATCATGTAACTCTTAAGGACGTGTTGCAGACTTGTTGAATAGATTCATTTTTCTTGTTTTGTTTGTTTTTGATGAAATTGCTTTTCTCGTCGAGAAAAGGCGTTTAACGCGATAAAAAGGTTTAGTGCGTTATGAATACGGGCTAGCTTACCAAAAGTACAAATGTGAACTAAATAAGGCCGGGAGTCGTTTTTATTGTTTAAAACACGATTTCTCGACGAGAATATGCTTTTTCAAAAAAGCCATGTTCCCATGGCGAGAGACTCGTTTTCTGTGAGAAAATGCATTAAAAGGAGGGATTTCATCAGAAACACTATAAATACATATTGTACTTGTCATAAAAGGCACAGAACCTTGAAATAGAAGGTTTCTCACCAAAAAACACATTGGTGAAACCCCTATCTTAAGGCTCTGAGTGTTTGCGCACATGTACAACAGGCATGTTTAAACTATAACGTTTTTAGTGAAATCATGTTTCTCTCGAGGAGAAAACGCGTTTAAAGCCATAAAAAGATTTCACTATGTTTTGACATTGGACCAAGCTACCAACAACCTAAAAAATGATCAGAACTGGAGAAATTACACATTGACATTGGGTGAAATCATGTAACTCTTAAGGACGTGTTGTAGACTTGTTGAATACATTCATTTTTCTTGTTTTGTTTGTTTTTGATGAAATTGTGCTTTTCTCGTCGAGAAAAGAAGTTTAACGCGATAAAAAGGTTTAGTGCGTTATGAATACGGGTTAGCTTACCAAAAGTACAAATGTGAACTAAATAAGGCCGGGAGTCGTTTTTATTGTTTAAAACACGATTTCTCGACGAGAATATGCTTTTTCAAAAAAGCCATGTTCCCATGGCGAGAGACTCGTTTTCTGTGAGAAAATGCATTAAAAGGAGGGATTTCATCAGAAACACTATAAATACATATTGTACTTGTCTGAAAACACACAGAACCTTGAAATAGAAGGTTTCTCACCAAAAAACACATTGGTGAAACCCCTATCTTAAGGCTCTGAGTGTTTGCACACATGTACAACAGGCATGTTTAAACTATAACGTTTTTAGTGAAATCATGTTTCTCTCGAGGAGAAAACGCGTTTAAAGCCATAAAAAGATCTCACTGTGTTTTGGCATTGACCAAGCTACCAACCACCTAAAAAATGATCAGAACTGGAGAAATTACACATTGACATTGGGTGAAATCATGTAACTCTTAAGGACGTGTTGTAGACTTGTTGAATACATTCATTTTTCTTGTTTTGTTTGTTTTTGATGAAATTGTGCTTTTCTCGTCGAGAAAAGGCGTTTATAACGCGATAAAAAGGTTTAGTGCGTTATGAATACGGGCTAGCTTACCAAAAGTGTTAGCTTACCAAAAGTACAAATGTGAACTAAATAAGGCCGGGAGTCGTTTTTATTGTTTAAAACACGATTTCTCGACGAGAATATGCTTTTTCAAAAAAGCCATGTTCCCATGGCGAGAGACTCGTTTTCTGTGAGAAAATGCATTAAAAGGAGGGATTTCATCAGAAACACTATAAATACATATTGTACTTGTCATAAAAAGGCACAGAACCTTGAAATAGAAGGTTTCTCACCAAAAAACACATTGGTGAAACCCCTATCTTAAGGCTCTGAGTGTTTGCGCACATGTACAACATGCATGTTTAAACTATAACGTTTTTAGTGAAATCATGTTTCTCTAGAGGAGAAAACGCGTTTAAAGCCATAAAAAGATTTCACTGTGTTTTGACATTGGACCAAGCTACCAACAACCTAAAAAATGATCATAACTGGAGAAATTACACATTGACATTGGGTGAAATCATGTAACTCTTAAGGACGTGTTGTAGACTTGTTGAATACATTCATTTTTCTTGTTTTGTTTGTTTTTGATGAAATTGTGCTTTTCTCGTCTAGAAAAGAATTTTAACGCGATAAAAAGGTTTAGTTCGTTATGAATACGGGTTAGCTTACCAAAAGTACAAATGTGAACTAAATAAGGCCGGGAGTCGTTTTTATTGTTTAAAACACGATTTCTCGACCAGAATATGCTTTTTCAAAAAAGCCATGTTCCCATGGCGAGAGACTCGTTTTCTGTGAGAAAATGCATTAAAAGGAGGGATTTCATCAGAAACACTATAAATACATATTGTACTTGTCATAAAAAGGCACAGAACCTTGAAATAGAAGGTTTCTCACCAAAAAACACATTGGTGAAACCCCTATCTTAAGGCTCTGAGTGTTTGCACACATGTACAACAGGCACGTTTAAACTATAACGTTTTTAGTGAAATCATGTTTCTCTCGAGGAGAAAACGCGTTTAAAGCCATAAAAAGATTTCACTGTGTTTTGACATTGGACCAAGCTACCAACAACCTAAAAAATGATCAGAACTGGAGAAATTACACATTGACATTGGGTGAAATCATGTAACTCTTAAGGACGTGTTGCAGACTTGTTGAATAGATTCATTTTTCTTGTTTTGTTTGTTTTTGATGAAATTGCTTTTCTCGTCGAGAAAAGGCGTTTAACGCGATAAAAAGGTTTAGTGCGTTATGAATACGGGCTAGCTTACCAAAAGTACAAATGTGAACTAAATAAGGCCGGGAGTCGTTTTTATTGTTTAAAACACGATTTCTCGACGAGAATATGCTTTTTCAAAAAAGCCATGTTCCCATGGCGAGAGACTCGTTTTCTGTGAGAAAATGCATTAAAAGGAGGGATTTCATCAGAAACACTATAAATACATATTGTACTTGTCATAAAAGGCACAGAACCTTGAAATAGAAGGTTTCTCACCAAAAAACACATTGGTGAAACCCCTATCTTAAGGCTCTGAGTGTTTGCGCACATGTACAACAGGCATGTTTAAACTATAACGTTTTTAGTGAAATCATGTTTCTCTCGAGGAGAAAACGCGTTTAAAGCCATAAAAAGATTTCACTATGTTTTGACATTGGACCAAGCTACCAACAACCTAAAAAATGATCAGAACTGGAGAAATTACACATTGACATTGGGTGAAATCATGTAACTCTTAAGGACGTGTTGTAGACTTGTTGAATACATTCATTTTTCTTGTTTTGTTTGTTTTTGATGAAATTGTGCTTTTCTCGTCGAGAAAAGAAGTTTAACGCGATAAAAAGGTTTAGTGCGTTATGAATACGGGTTAGCTTACCAAAAGTACAAATGTGAACTAAATAAGGCCGGGAGTCGTTTTTATTGTTTAAAACACGATTTCTCGACGAGAATATGCTTTTTCAAAAAAGCCATGTTCCCATGGCGAGAGACTCGTTTTCTGTGAGAAAATGCATTAAAAGGAGGGATTTCATCAGAAACACTATAAATACATATTGTACTTGTCTGAAAACACACAGAACCTTGAAATAGAAGGTTTCTCACCAAAAAACACATTGGTGAAACCCCTATCTTAAGGCTCTGAGTGTTTGCACACATGTACAACAGGCATGTTTAAACTATAACGTTTTTAGTGAAATCATGTTTCTCTCGAGGAGAAAACGCGTTTAAAGCCATAAAAAGATCTCACTGTGTTTTGGCATTGACCAAGCTACCAACCACCTAAAAAATGATCAGAACTGGAGAAATTACACATTGACATTGGGTGAAATCATGTAACTCTTAAGGACGTGTTGTAGACTTGTTGAATACATTCATTTTTCTTGTTTTGTTTGTTTTTGATGAAATTGTGCTTTTCTCGTCGAGAAAAGGCGTTTATAACGCGATAAAAAGGTTTAGTGCGTTATGAATACGGGCTAGCTTACCAAAAGTGTTAGCTTACCAAAAGTACAAATGTGAACTAAATAAGGCCGGGAGTCGTTTTTATTGTTTAAAACACGATTTCTCGACGAGAATATGCTTTTTCAAAAAAGCCATGTTCCCATGGCGAGAGACTCGTTTTCTGTGAGAAAATGCATTCAAAGGAGGGATTTCATCAGAAACACTATAAATACATATTGTACTTGTCATAAAAAGGCACAGAACCTTGAAATAGAAGGTTTCTCACCAAAAAACACATTGGTGAAACCCCTATCTTAAGGCTCTGAGTGTTTGCGCACATGTACAACATGCATGTTTAAACTATAACGTTTTTAGTGAAATCATGTTTCTCTAGAGGAGAAAACGCGTTTAAAGCCATAAAAAGATTTCACTGTGTTTTGACATTGGACCAAGCTACCAACAACCTAAAAAATGATCATAACTGGAGAAATTACACATTGACATTGGGTGAAATCATGTAACTCTTAAGGACGTGTTGTAGACTTGTTGAATACATTCATTTTTCTTGTTTTGTTTGTTTTTGATGAAATTGTGCTTTTCTCGTCTAGAAAAGAATTTTAACGCGATAAAAAGGTTTAGTTCGTTATGAATACGGGTTAGCTTACCAAAAGTACAAATGTGAACTAAATAAGGCCGGGAGTCGTTTTTATTGTTTAAAACACGATTTCTCGACCAGAATATGCTTTTTCAAAAAAGCCATGTTCCCATGGCGAGAGACTCGTTTTCTGTGAGAAAATGCATTAAAAGGAGGGATTTCATCAGAAACACTATAAATACATATTGTACTTGTCATAAAAAGGCACAGAACCTTGAAATAGAAGGTTTCTCACCAAAAAACACATTGGTGAAACCCCTATCTTAAGGCTCTGAGTGTTTGCACACATGTACAACAGGCACGTTTAAACTATAACGTTTTTAGTGAAATCATGTTTCTCTCGAGGAGAAAACGCGTTTAAAGCCATAAAAAGATTTCACTGTGTTTTGACATTGGACCAAGCTACCAACAACCTAAAAAATGATCAGAACTGGAGAAATTACACATTGACATTGGGTGAAATCATGTAACTCTTAAGGACGTGTTGCAGACTTGTTGAATAGATTCATTTTTCTTGTTTTGTTTGTTTTTGATGAAATTGTGCTTTTCTCGTCGAGAAAAGGCGTTTAACGCGATAAAAAGGTTTAGTGCGTTATGAATACGGGCTAGCTTACCAAAAGTACAAATGTGAACTAAATAAGGCCGGGAGTCGTTTTTATTGTTTAAAACACGATTTCTCGACGAGAATATGTTTTTTCAAAAAAGCCATGTTCCCATGGCGAGAGACTCGTTTTCTGTGAGAAAATGCATTAAAAGGAGAGATTTCATCAGAAACACTATAAATACATATTGTACTTGTCTGAAAACGCATAGAACCTTGAAATAGAAGGTTTCTCACCAAAAAACACATTGGTGAAACCCCTATCTTAAGGCTCTGAGTGTTTGCACACATGTACAAACAGGCATGTTTAAACTATAACGTTTTTAGTGAAATCATGTTTCTCTCGAGGAGAAAACGCGTTTAAAGCCATAAAAAGATCTCACTGTGTTTTGACATTGGACCAAGCTACCAACAACCTAAAAAATGATCACAACTGGAGAAATTACACATTGACATTGGGTGAAATCATGTAACTCTTAAGGACGTGTTGTAGACTTGTTGAACACATTCATTTTTCTTGTTTTGTTTGTTTTTGATGAAATTGTGCTTTTCTCGTCGAGAAAAGAAGTTTAACGCGATAAAAAGGTTTAGTGCGTTATGAATACGGGTTAGCTTACCAAAAGTACAAATGTGAACTAAATAAGGCCTGGAGTCGTTTTTATTGTTTAAAACACGATTTCTCGACGAGAATATGCTTTTTCAAAAAAGCCATGTTCCCATGGCGAGAGACTCGTTTTCTGTGAGAAAATGCATTAAAAGGAGGGATTTCATCAGAAACACTATAAATACATATTGTACTTGTCATAAAAGGCACAGAACCTTGAAATAGAAGGTTTCTCACCAAAAAACACATTGGTGAAACCCCTATCTTAAGGCTCTGAGTGTTTGCGCACATGTACAACAGGCATGTTTAAACTATAACGTTTTTAGTGAAATAATGTTTCTCTCAAGGAGAAAACGCGTTTAAAGCCATAAAAAGATTTCACTATGTTTTGACATTGGACCAAGCTACCAACAACCTAAAAAATGATCAGAACTGGAGAAATTACACATTGACATTGGGTGAAATCATGTAACTCTTAAGGACGTGTTGTAGACTTGTTGAATACATTCTTTTTTCTTGTTTTGTTTGTTTTTGATGAAATTGTGCTTTTCTCGTCGAGAAAAGAAGTTTAACGCGATAAAAAGGTTTAGTGCGTTATGAATACGGGTTAGCTTACCAAAAGTACAAATGTGAACTAAATAAGGCCGGGAGTCGTTTTTATTGTTTAAAACACGATTTCTCGACGAGAATATGCTTTTTCAAAAAAGCCATGTTCCCATGGCGAGAGACTCGTTTTCTGTGAGAAAATGCATTAAAAGGAGGGATTTCATCAGAAACACTATAAATACATATTGTACTTGTCTGAAAACACACAGAACCTTGAAATAGAAGGTTTCTCACCAAAAAACACATTGGTGAAACCCCTATCTTAAGGCTCTGAGTGTTTGCACACATGTACAACAGGCATGTTTAAACTATAACGTTTTTAGTGAAATCATGTTTCTCTCGAGGAGAAAACGCGTTTAAAGCCATAAAAAGATCTCACTGTGTTTTGGCATTGACCAAGCTACCAACCACCTAAAAAATGATCAGAACTGGAGAAATTACACATTGACATTGGGTGAAATCATGTAACTCTTAAGGACGTGTTGTAGACTTGTTGAATACATTCATTTTTCTTGTTTTGTTTGTTTTTGATGAAATTGTGCTTTTCTCGTCGAGAAAAGGCGTTTATAACGCGATAAAAAGGTTTAGTTCGTTATGAATACGGGCTAGCTTACCAAAAGTGTTAGCTTACCAAAAGTACAAATGTGAACTAAATAAGGCCGGGAGTCGTTTTTATTGTTTAAAACACGATTTCTCGACGAGAATATGCTTTTTCAAAAAAGCCATGTTCCCATGGCGAGAGACTCGTTTTCTGTGAGAAAATGCATTAAAAGGAGGGATTTCATCAGAAACACTATAAATACATATTGTACTTGTCATAAAAAGGCACAGAACCTTGAAATAGAAGGTTTCTCACCAAAAAACACATTGGTGAAACCCCTATCTTAAGGCTCTGAGTGTTTGCGCACATGTACAACATGCATGTTTAAACTATAACGTTTTTAGTGAAATCATGTTTCTCTAGAGGAGAAAACGCGTTTAAAGCCATAAAAAGATTTCACTGTGTTTTGACATTGGACCAAGCTACCAACAACCTAAAAAATGATCATAACTGGAGAAATTACACATTGACATTGGGTGAAATCATGTAACTCTTAAGGACGTGTTGTAGACTTGTTGAATACATTCATTTTTCTTGTTTTGTTTGTTTTTGATGAAATTGTGCTTTTCTCGTCTAGAAAAGAATTTTAACGCGATAAAAAGGTTTAGTTCGTTATGAATACGGGTTAGCTTACCAAAAGTACAAATGTGAACTAAATAAGGCCGGGAGTCGTTTTTATTGTTTAAAACACGATTTCTCGACCAGAATATGCTTTTTCAAAAAAGCCATGTTCCCATGGCGAGAGACTCGTTTTCTGTGAGAAAATGCATTAAAAGGAGGGATTTCATCAGAAACACTATAAATACATATTGTACTTGTCATAAAAGGCACAGAACCTTGAAATAGAAGGTTTCTCACCAAAAAACACATTGGTGAAACCCCTATCTTAAGGCTCTGAGTGTTTGCGCACATGTACAACAGGCATGTTTAAACTATAACGTTTTTAGTGAAATCATGTTTCTCTCGAGGAGAAAACGCGTTTAAAGCCATAAAAAGATTTCACTGTGTTTTGACATTGGACCAAGCTACCAACAACCTAAAAAATGATCAGAACTGGAGAAATTACACATTGACATTGGGTGAAATCATGTAACTCTTAAGGACGTGTTGTAGACTTGTTGAATACATTCTTTTTTCTTGTTTTGTTTGTTTTTGATGAAATTGTGCTTTTCTCGTCGAGAAAAGAAGTTTAACGCGATAAAAAGGTTTAGTGCGTTATGAATACGGGTTAGCTTACCAAAAGTACAAATGTGAACTAAATAAGGCCGGGAGTCGTTTTTATTGTTTAAAACACGATTTCTCGACGAGAATATGCTTTTTCAAAAAAGCCATGTTCCCATGGCGAGAGACTCGTTTTCTGTGAGAAAATGCATTAAAAGGGGGGATTTCATCAGAAACACTATAAATACATATTGTACTTGTCATAAAAAGGCACAGAACCTTGACATAGAAGGTTTCTCACCAAAAAACACATTGGTGAAACCCCTATCTTAAAGCTCTGAGTGTTTGCGCACATGTACAACAGGCATGTTTAAACTATAACGTTTTTAGTGAAATCATGTTTCTCTCGAGGAGAAAACGCGTTTAAAGCCATAAAAAGATTTCACTGTGTTTTGACATTGGACCAAGCTACCAACAACCTAAAAATGATCAGAACTGGAGAAATTACACATTGACATTGGGTGAAATCGTGTAACTCTTAAGGACGTGTTGTAGACTTGTTGAATACATTCATTTTTCTTGTTTTGTTTGTTTTTGATGAAATTGTGCTTTTCTCGTCGAGAAAAGGCGTTTATAACGCGATAAAAAGGTTTAGTGCGTTATGAATACGGACTAGCTTACCAAAAGTGTTAGCTTACCAAAAGTACAAATGTGAACTAAATAAGGCCGGGAGTCGTTTGTATTGTTTAAGACACGATTTCTCGACGAGAATATGCTTTTTCAAAAAAGCCATGTTCCCATGGCGAGAGACTCGTTTTCTGTGAGAAAATGCATTAAAAGGAGGGATTTCATCAGAAACACTATAAATACATATTGTACTTGTCATAAAAAGGCACAGAACCTTGACATAGAAGGTTTCTCACCAAAAAACACATTGGTGAAACCCCTATCTAAAGGCTCTGAGTGTTTGCGCACATGTACAACAGGCATGTTTAAACTATAACGTTTTTAGTAAAATCATGTTTCTCTCGAGGAGAAAACGCGTTTAAAGCCATAAAAAGATTTCACTGTGTTTTGACATTGGACGAAGCTACCAACAACCTAAAAATGATCAGAACTGGAGAAATTACACATTGACATTGGGTGAAATCGTGTAACTCTTAAGGACGTGTTGTAGACTTGTTGAATACATTCATTTTTCTTGTTTTGTTTGTTTTTGATGAAATTGTGCTTTTCTCGTCGAGAAAAGAAGTATAACTTGATAAAAAGGTTTAGTGCGTTATGAATACGGGTTAGCTTACCAAAAGTACAAATGTGAACTAAATAAGGCCGGGAGTCGTTTTTATTGTTTAAAACACGATTTCTCGACGAGAATATGCTTTTTCAAAAAAGCCATGTTCCCATTGCGAGAGACTCGTTTTCTGTGAGAAAATGCATTAAAAGGAGGGATTTCATCAGAAACACTATAAATACATATTGTACTTGTCATAAAAAGGCACAGAACCTTGAAATAGAAGGTTTCTCACCAAAAAACACATTGGTGAAACCCCTATCTTAAGGCTCTGAGTGTTTGCGCACATGTACAACAGGCATGTTTAAACTTTAACGTTTTTAGTGAAATCATGTTCCTCTCGAGGAGAAAACGCGTTTAAAGCCATAAAAAGATTTCACTGTGTTTTGACATTGGACCAAGCTACCAACAACCTAAAAAATGATCAGAACTGGAGAAATTACACATTGACATTGGGTGAAATCGTGTAACTCTTAAGGACGTGTTGTAGACTTGTTGAATACATTCATTTTTCTTGTTTTGTTTGTTTTTGATGAAATTGTGCTTTTCTCGTCGAGAAAAGGCGTTTATAACGCGATAAAAAGGTTTAGTGCGTTATGAATACGGGCTAGCTTACCAAAAGTACAAATGTGAACTAAATAAGGCCGGGAGTCGTTTTTATTGTTTAAAACACGATTTCTCGACGAGAATATGTTTTTTCAAAAAAGCCATGTTCCCATGGCGAGAGACTCGTTTTCTGTGAGAAAATGCATTAAAAGGAGAGATTTCATCAGAAACACTATAAATACATATTGTACTTGTCTGAAAACGCATAGAACCTTGAAATAGAAGGTTTCTCACCAAAAAACACATTGGTGAAACCCCTATCTTAAGGCTCTGAGTGTTTGCATACATGTACAAACAGGCATGTTTAAACTATAACGTTTTTAGTGAAATCATGTTTCTCTCGAGGAGAAAACGCGTTTAAAGCCATAAAAAGATCTCACTGTGTTTTGACATTGGACCAAGCTACCAACAACCTAAAAAATGATCACAACTGGAGAAATTACACATTGACATTGGGTGAAATCATGTAACTCTTAAGGACGTGTTGTAGACTTGTTGAATACATTCATTTTTCTTGTTTTGTTTGTTTTTGATGAAATTGTGCTTTTCTCGTCGAGAAAAGAAGTTTAACGCGATAAAAAGGTTTAGTGCGTTATGAATACGGGTTAGCTTACCAAAAGTACAAATGTGAACTAAATAAGGCCTGGAGTCGTTTTTATTGTTTAAAACACGATTTCTCGACGAGAATATGCTTTTTCAAAAAAGCCATGTTCCCATGGCGAGAGACTCGTTTTCTGTGAGAAAATGCATTAAAAGGAGGGATTTCATCAGAAACACTATAAATACATATTGTACTTGTCATAAAAGGCACAGAACCTTGAAATAGAAGGTTTCTCACCAAAAAACACATTGGTGAAACCCCTATCTTAAGGCTCTGAGTGTTTGCGCACATGTACAACAGGCATGTTTAAACTATAACGTTTTTAGTGAAATAATGTTTCTCTCAAGGAGAAAACGCGTTTAAAGCCATAAAAAGATTTCACTATGTTTTGACATTGGACCAAGCTACCAACAACCTAAAAAATGATCAGAACTGGAGAAATTACACATTGACATTGGGTGAAATCATGTAACTCTTAAGGACGTGTTGTAGACTTGTTGAATACATTCATTTTTCTTGTTTTGTTTGTTTTTGATGAAATTGTGCTTTTCTCGTCGAGAAAAGAAGTTTAACGCGATAAAAAGGTTTAGTGCGTTATGAATACGGGTTAGCTTACCAAAAGTACAAATGTGAACTAAATAAGGCCGGGAGTCGTTTTTATTGTTTAAAACACGATTTCTCGACGAGAATATGCTTTTTCAAAAAAGCCATGTTCCCATGGCGAGAGACTCGTTTTCTGTGAGAAAATGCATTAAAAGGAGGGATTTCATCAGAAACACTATAAATACATATTGTACTTGTCTGAAAACACACAGAACCTTGAAATAGAAGGTTTCTCACCAAAAAACACATTGGTGAAACCCCTATCTTAAGGCTCTGAGTGTTTGCACACATGTACAACAGGCATGTTTAAACTATAACGTTTTTAGTGAAATCATGTTTCTCTCGAGGAGAAAACGCGTTTAAAGCCATAAAAAGATCTCACTGTGTTTTGGCATTGACCAAGCTACCAACCACCTAAAAAATGATCAGAACTGGAGAAATTACACATTGACATTGGGTGAAATCATGTAACTCTTAAGGACGTGTTGTAGACTTGTTGAATACATTCATTTTTCTTGTTTTGTTTGTTTTTGATGAAATTGTGCTTTTCTCGTCGAGAAAAGGCGTTTATAACGCGATAAAAAGGTTTAGTTCGTTATGAATACGGGCTAGCTTACCAAAAGTGTTAGCTTACCAAAAGTACAAATGTGAACTAAATAAGGCCGGGAGTCGTTTTTATTGTTTAAAACACGATTTCTCGACGAGAATATGCTTTTTCAAAAAAGCCATGTTCCCATGGCGAGAGACTCGTTTTCTGTGAGAAAATGCATTAAAAGGAGGGATTTCATCAGAAACACTATAAATACATATTGTACTTGTCATAAAAAGGCACAGAACCTTGAAATAGAAGGTTTCTCACCAAAAAACACATTGGTGAAACCCCTATCTTAAGGCTCTGAGTGTTTGCGCACATGTACAACATGCATGTTTAAACTATAACGTTTTTAGTGAAATCATGTTTCTCTAGAGGAGAAAACGCGTTTAAAGCCATAAAAAGATTTCACTGTGTTTTGACATTGGACCAAGCTACCAACAACCTAAAAAATGATCATAACTGGAGAAATTACACATTGACATTGGGTGAAATCATGTAACTCTTAAGGACGTGTTGTAGACTTGTTGAATACATTCATTTTTCTTGTTTTGTTTGTTTTTGATGAAATTGTGCTTTTCTCGTCTAGAAAAGAATTTTAACGCGATAAAAAGGTTTAGTTCGTTATGAATACGGGTTAGCTTACCAAAAGTACAAATGTGAACTAAATAAGGCCGGGAGTCGTTTTTATTGTTTAAAACACGATTTCTCGACCAGAATATGCTTTTTCAAAAAAGCCATGTTCCCATGGCGAGAGACTCGTTTTCTGTGAGAAAATGCATTAAAAGGAGGGATTTCATCAGAAACACTATAAATACATATTGTACTTGTCATAAAAGGCACAGAACCTTGAAATAGAAGGTTTCTCACCAAAAAACACATTGGTGAAACCCCTATCTTAAGGCTCTGAGTGTTTGCGCACATGTACAACAGGCATGTTTAAACTATAACGTTTTTAGTGAAATCATGTTTCTCTCGAGGAGAAAACGCGTTTAAAGCCATAAAAAGATTTCACTGTGTTTTGACATTGGACCAAGCTACCAACAACCTAAAAAATGATCAGAACTGGAGAAATTACACATTGACATTGGGTGAAATCATGTAACTCTTAAGGACGTGTTGTAGACTTGTTGAATACATTCATTTTTCTTGTTTTGTTTGTTTTTGATGAAATTGTGCTTTTCTCGTCGAGAAAAGAAGTTTAACGCGATAAAAAGGTTTAGTGCGTTATGAATACGGGTTAGCTTACCAAAAGTACAAATGTGAACTAAATAAGGCCGGGAGTCGTTTTTATTGTTTAAAACACGATTTCTCGACGAGAATATGCTTTTTCAAAAAAGCCATGTTCCCATGGCGAGAGACTCGTTTTCTGTGAGAAAATGCATTAAAAGGGGGGATTTCATCAGAAACACTATAAATACATATTGTACTTGTCATAAAAAGGCACAGAACCTTGACATAGAAGGTTTCTCACCAAAAAACACATTGGTGAAACCCCTATCTTAAAGCTCTGAGTGTTTGCGCACATGTACAACAGGCATGTTTAAACTATAACGTTTTTAGTGAAATCATGTTTCTCTCGAGGAGAAAACGCGTTTAAAGCCATAAAAAGATTTCACTGTGTTTTGACATTGGACCAAGCTACCAACAACCTAAAAATGATCAGAACTGGAGAAATTACACATTGACATTGGGTGAAATCGTGTAACTCTTAAGGACGTGTTGTAGACTTGTTGAATACATTCATTTTTCTTGTTTTGTTTGTTTTTGATGAAATTGTGCTTTTCTCGTCGAGAAAAGGCGTTTATAACGCGATAAAAAGGTTTAGTGCGTTATGAATACGGACTAGCTTACCAAAAGTGTTAGCTTACCAAAAGTACAAATGTGAACTAAATAAGGCCGGGAGTCGTTTGTATTGTTTAAGACACGATTTCTCGACGAGAATATGCTTTTTCAAAAAAGCCATGTTCCCATGGCGAGAGACTCGTTTTCTGTGAGAAAATGCATTAAAAGGAGGGATTTCATCAGAAACACTATAAATACATATTGTACTTGTCATAAAAAGGCACAGAACCTTGACATAGAAGGTTTCTCACCAAAAAACACATTGGTGAAACCCCTATCTTAAGGCTCTGAGTGTTTGCGCACATGTACAACAGGCATGTTTAAACTATAACGTTTTTAGTAAAATCATGTTTCTCTCGAGGAGAAAACGCGTTTAAAGCCATAAAAAGATTTCACTGTGTTTTGACATTGGACGAAGCTACCAACAACCTAAAAATGATCAGAACTGGAGAAATTACACATTGACATTGGGTGAAATCGTGTAACTCTTAAGGACGTGTTGTAGACTTGTTGAATACATTCATTTTTCTTGTTTTGTTTGTTTTTGATGAAATTGTGCTTTTCTCGTCGAGAAAAGAAGTATAACTTGATAAAAAGGTTTAGTGCGTTATGAATACGGGTTAGCTTACCAAAAGTACAAATGTGAACTAAATAAGGCCGGGAGTCGTTTTTATTGTTTAAAACACGATTTCTCGACGAGAATATGCTTTTTCAAAAAAGCCATGTTCCCATTGCGAGAGACTCGTTTTCTGTGAGAAAATGCATTAAAAGGAGGGATTTCATCAGAAACACTATAAATACATATTGTACTTGTCATAAAAAGGCACAGAACCTTGAAATAGAAGGTTTCTCACCAAAAAACACATTGGTGAAACCCCTATCTTAAGGCTCTGAGTGTTTGCGCACATGTACAACAGGCATGTTTAAACTTTAACGTTTTTAGTGAAATCATGTTCCTCTCGAGGAGAAAACGCGTTTAAAGCCATAAAAAGATTTCACTGTGTTTTGACATTGGACCAAGCTACCAACAACCTAAAAAATGATCAGAACTGGAGAAATTACACATTGACATTGGGTGAAATCGTGTAACTCTTAAGGACGTGTTGTAGACTTGTTGAATACATTCATTTTTCTTGTTTTGTTTGTTTTTGATGAAATTGTGCTTTTCTCGTCGAGAAAAGGCGTTTAACGCGATAAAAAGGTTTAGTGCGTTATGAATACGGACTAGCTTACCAAAAGTGTTAGCTTACCAAAAGTACAAATGTGAACTATATAAGGCCGGGAGTCGTTTTTATTGTTTAAAACACGATTTCTCGACGAGAATATGCTTTTTCAAAAAAGCCATGTTCCCATGGCGAGAGACTCGTTTTCTGTGAGAAAATGCATTAAAAGGGGGGATTTCATCAGAAACACTATAAATACATATTGTACTTGTCATAAAAAGGCACAGAACCTTGACATAGAAGGTTTCTCACCAAAAAACACATTGGTGAAACCCCTATCTTAAGGCTCTGAGTGTTTGCACACATGTACAAACAGGCATGTTTAAACTATAACGTTTTTAGTGAAATCATGTTTCTCTCGAGGAGAAAACGCGTTTAAAGCCATAAAAAGATCTCATTGTGTTTTGACATTGGACCAAGCTACCAACAACCTAAAAAATGATCACAACTGGAGAAATTACACATTGACATTGGGTGAAATCATGTAACTCTTAAGGACGTGTTGTAGACTTGTTGAATACATTCATTTTTCTTGTTTTGTTTGTTTTTGATGAAATTGTGCTTTTCTCGTCGAGAAAAGAAGTTTAACGCGATAAAAAGGTTTAGTGCGTTATGAATACGGGTTAGCTTACCAAAAGTACAAATGTGAACTAAATAAGGCCGGGAGTCGTTTTTATTGTTTAAAACACGATTTCTCGACGAGAATATGCTTTTTCAAAAAAGCCATGTTCCCATGGCGAGAGACTCGTTTTCTGTGAGAAAATGCATTAAAAGGAGGGATTTCATCAGAAACACTATAAATACATATTGTACTTGTCATAAAAAGGCACAGAACCTTGAAATAGAAGGTTTCTCACCAAAAAACACATTGGTGAAACCCCTATCTTAAGGCTCTGAGTGTTTGCACACATGTACAACAGGCATGTTTAAACTATAACGTTTTTAGTGAAATCATGTTTCTCTCGAGGAGAAAACGCGTTTAAAGCCATAAAAAGATTTCACTGTGTTTTGACATTGGACCAAGCTACCAACAACCTAAAAAATGATCAGAACTGGAGAAATTACACATTGACATTGGGTGAAATCATGTAACTCTTAAGGACGTGTTGTAGACTTGTTGAATACATTCATTTTTCTTGTTTTGTTTGTTTTTGATGAAATTGTGCTTTTCTCGTCGAGAAAAGAAGTTTAACGCGATAAAAAGGTTTAGTGCGTTATGAATACGGGTTAGCTTACCAAAAGTACAAATGTGAACTAAATAAGGCCGGGAGTCGTTTTTATTGTTTAAAACACGATTTCTCGACGAGAATATGCTTTTTCAAAAAAGCCATGTTCCCATGGCGAGAGACTCGTTTTCTGTGAGAAAATGCATTAAAAGGAGGGATTTCATCAGAAACACTATAAATACATATTGTACTTGTCTGAAAACACACAGAACCTTGAAATAGAAGGTTTCTCACCAAAAAACACATTGGTGAAACCCCTATCTTAAGGCTCTGAGTGTTTGCACACATGTACAAACAGGCATGTTTAAACTATAACGTTTTTAGTGAAATCATGTTTCTCTCGAGGAGGAAACGCGTTTAAAGCCATAAAAAGATCTCACTGTGTTTTGGCATTGACCAAGCTACCAACAACCTAAAAAATGATCAGAACTGGAGAAATTACACATTGACATTGGGTGAAATCATGTAATTCTTAAGGACGTGTTGCAGACTTGTTGAATAGATTCATTTTTCTTGTTTTGTTTGTTTTTGATGAAATTGTGCTTTTCTCGTCGAGAAAAGGCGTTTAACGCGATAAAAAGGTTTAGTGCGTTATGAATACGGGCTAGCTTACCAAAAGTACAAATGTGAACTAAATAAGGCCGGGAGTCGTTTTTATTGCTTAAAACACGATTTCTCGACCAGAATATGCTTTTTCAAAAAAGCCATGTTCCCATGGCGAGAGACTCGTTTTCTGTGAGAAAATGCATTAAAAGGAGGGATTTCATCAGAAACACTATAAATACATATTGTACTTGTCTGAAAACGCACAGAACCTTGAAATAGAAGGTTTCTCACCAAAAAACACATTGGTGAAACCCCTATCTTAAGGCTCTGAGTGTTTGCACACATGTACAAACAGGCATGTTTAAACTATAACGTTTTTAGTGAAATCATGTTTCTCTCGAGGAGAAAACGCGTTTAAAGCCATAAAAAGATTTCACTGTGTTTTGACATTGGACCAAGCTACCAACAAACTAAAAAATGATCAGAACTGGAGAAATTACACATTGACATTGGGTGAAATCATGTAACTCTTAAGGACGTGTTGCAGACTTGTTGAATAGATTCATTTTTCTTGTTTTGTTTGTTTTTGATGAAATTGTGCTTTTCTCGTCGACAAAAGGCGTTTAACGCGATAAAAAGGTTTAGTGCGTTATGAATACGGGCTAGCTTACCAAAAGTACAAATGTGAACCAAATAAGGCCGGGAGTCGTTTTTATTGCTTAAAACACGATTTCTCGACCAGAATATGCTTTTTCAAAAAAGGCATGTATGTTCCCATGGCGAGAGACTCGTTTTCTGTGAGAAAATGCATTAAAAGGAGGGATTTCATCAGAAACACTATAAATACATATTGTACTTGTCTGAAAACGCACAGAACCTTGAAATAGAAGGTTTCTCACCAAAAAACACATTGGTGAAACCCCTATCTTAAGGCTCTGAGTGTTTGCACACATGTACAAACAGGCATGTTTAAACTATAACGTTTTTAGTGAAATCATGTTTCTCTCGAGGAGAAAACGCGTTTAAAGCCATAAAAAGATCTCACTGTGTTTTGGCATTGACCAAGCTACCAACAACCTAAAAAATGATCAGAACTGGGGAAATTACACATTGACATTGGGTGAAATCATGTAACTCTTAAGGACGTGTTGCAGACTTGTTGAATAGATTCATTTTTCTTGTTTTGTTTGTTTTTGATGAAATTGTGCTTTTCTCGTCGAGAAAAGGCGTTTAACGCGATAAAAAGGTTTAGTGCGTTATGAATACGGGCTAGCTTACCAAAAGTACAAATGTGAACCAAATAAGGCCGGGAGTCGTTTTTATTGCTTAAAACACGATTTCTCGACCAGAATATGCTTTTTCAAAAAAGCCATGTTCCCATGGCGAGAGACTCGTTTTCTGTGAGAAAATGCATTAAAAGGAGGGATTTCATCAGAAACACTATAAATACATATTGTACTTGTCTGAAAACGCACAGAACCTTGAAATAGAAGGTTTCTCACCAAAAAACACATTGGTGAAACCCCTATCTTAAGGCTCTGAGTGTTTGCACACATGTACAAACAGGCATGTTTAAACTATAACGTTTTTAGTGAAATCATGTTTCTCTCGAGGAGAAAACGCGTTTAAAGCCATAAAAAGATCTCACTGTGTTTTGACATTGGACCAAGCTACCAACAACCTAAAAAATGATCAGAACTGGAGAAATTACACATTGACATTGGGTGAAATCATGTAACTCTTAAGGACGTGTTGTAGACTTGTTGAATACATTCATTTTTCTTGTTTTGTTTGTTTTTGATGAAATTGTGCTTTTCTCGTCGAGAAAAGGCGTTTAACGCGATAAAAAGGTTTAGTGCGTTATGAATACGGGCTAGCTTACCAAAAGTACAAATGTGAACTAAATAAGGCCGGGAGTCGTTTTTAATGTTTAAAACACGATTTCTCGACGAGAATATTCTTTTTCAAAAAAGCCATGTTCCCATGGCGAGAGACTCGTTTTCTGTGAGAAAATGCATTAAAAGGAGGGATTTCATCAGAAACACTATAAATACATATTGTACTTGTCATAAAAAGGCACAGAACCTTGAAATAGAAGGTTTCTCACCAAAAAACACATTGGTGAAACCCCTATCTTAAGGCTCTGAGTGTTTGCACACATGTACAAACAGGCATGTTTAAACTATAACGTTTTTAGTGAAATCATGTTTCTCTCGAGGAGAAAACGCGTTTAAAGCCATAAAAAGATCTCACTGTGTTTTGGCATTGACCAAGCTACCAACAACCTAAAAAATGATCAGAACTGGAGAAATTACACATTGACATTGGGTGAAATCATGTAATTCTTAAGGACGTGTTGCAGACTTGTTGAATAGATTCATTTTTCTTGTTTTGTTTGTTTTTGATGAAATTGTGCTTTTCTCGTCGAGAAAAGGCGTTTAACGCGATAAAAAGGTTTAGTGCGTTATGAATACGGGCTAGCTTACCAAAAGTACAAATGTGAACTAAATAAGGCCGGGAGTCGTTTTTATTGCTTAAAACACGATTTCTCGACCAGAATATGCTTTTTCAAAAAAGCCATGTTCCCATGGCGAGAGACTCGTTTTCTGTGAGAAAATGCATTAAAATTTCATCAGAAAGACTATAAATACATATTGTACTTGTCATAAAAAGGCACAGAACCTTGAAATAGAAGGTTTCTCACCAAAAAACACATTGGTGAAACCCCTATCTTAAGGCTCTGAGTGTTTGCGCACATGTACAACAGGCATGTTTAAACTATAACGTTTTTAGTGAAATCATGTTTCTCTCGAGGAGAAAACGCGTTTAAAGCCATAAAAAGATTTCACTGTGTTTTGACATTGGACCAAGCTACCAACAACCTAAAAATGATCAGAACTGGAGAAATTACACATTGACATTGGGTGAAATCGTGTAACTCTTAAGGACGTGTTGTAGACTTGTTGAATACATTCATTTTTCTTGTTTTGTTTGTTTTTGATGAAATTGTGCTTTTCTCGTCGAGAAAAGGCGTTTATAACGCGATAAAAAGGTTTAGTGCGTTATGAATACGGACTAGCTTACCAAAAGTGTTAGCTTACCAAAAGTACAAATGTGAACTAAATAAGGCCGGGAGTCGTTTGTATTGTTTAAGACACGATTTCTCGACGAGAATATGCTTTTTCAAAAAAGCCATGTTCCCATGGCGAGAGACTCGTTTTCTGTGAGAAAATGCATTAAAAGGAGGGATTTCATCAGAAACACTATAAATACATATTGTACTTGTCATAAAAAGGCACAGAACCTTGACATAGAAGGTTTCTCACCAAAAAACACATTGGTGAAACCCCTATCTTAAGGCTCTGAGTGTTTGCGCACATGTACAACAGGCATGTTTAAACTATAACGTTTTTAGTAAAATCATGTTTCTCTCGAGGAGAAAACGCGTTTAAAGCCATAAAAAGATTTCACTGTGTTTTGACATTGGACGAAGCTACCAACAACCTAAAAATGATCAGAACTGGAGAAATTACACATTGACATTGGGTGAAATCGTGTAACTCTTAAGGACGTGTTGTAGACTTGTTGAATACATTCATTTTTCTTGTTTTGTTTGTTTTTGATGAAATTGTGCTTTTCTCGTCGAGAAAAGAAGTATAACTTGATAAAAAGGTTTAGTGCGTTATGAATACGGGTTAGCTTACCAAAAGTACAAATGTGAACTAAATAAGGCCGGGAGTCGTTTTTATTGTTTAAAACACGATTTCTCGACGAGAATATGCTTTTTCAAAAAAGCCATGTTCCCATTGCGAGAGACTCGTTTTCTGTGAGAAAATGCATTAAAAGGAGGGATTTCATCAGAAACACTATAAATACATATTGTACTTGTCATAAAAAGGCACAGAACCTTGAAATAGAAGGTTTCTCACCAAAAAACACATTGGTGAAACCCCTATCTTAAGGCTCTGAGTGTTTGCGCACATGTACAACAGGCATGTTTAAACTTTAACGTTTTTAGTGAAATCATGTTCCTCTCGAGGAGAAAACGCGTTTAAAGCCATAAAAAGATTTCACTGTGTTTTGACATTGGACCAAGCTACCAACAACCTAAAAAATGATCAGAACTGGAGAAATTACACATTGACATTGGGTGAAATCGTGTAACTCTTAAGGACGTGTTGTAGACTTGTTGAATACATTCATTTTTCTTGTTTTGTTTGTTTTTGATGAAATTGTGCTTTTCTCGTCGAGAAAAGGCGTTTAACGCGATAAAAAGGTTTAGTGCGTTATGAATACGGACTAGCTTACCAAAAGTGTTAGCTTACCAAAAGTACAAATGTGAACTATATAAGGCCGGGAGTCGTTTTTATTGTTTAAAACACGATTTCTCGACGAGAATATGCTTTTTCAAAAAAGCCATGTTCCCATGGCGAGAGACTCGTTTTCTGTGAGAAAATGCATTAAAAGGGGGGATTTCATCAGAAACACTATAAATACATATTGTACTTGTCATAAAAAGGCACAGAACCTTGACATAGAAGGTTTCTCACCAAAAAACACATTGGTGAAACCCCTATCTTAAGGCTCTGAGTGTTTGCACACATGTACAACAGGCATGTTTAAACTATAACGTTTTTAGTGAAATCATGTTTCTCTCGAGGAGAAAACGCGTTTAAAGCCATAAAAAGATTTCACTGTGTTTTGACATTGGACCAAGCTACCAACAACCTAAAAAATGATCAGAACTGGAGAAATTACACATTGACATTGGGTGAAATCATGTAACTCTTAAGGACGTGTTGTAGACTTGTTGAATACATTCTTTTTTCCTATTTTTGTTTGTTTTGATGAAATTGTGCTTTTCTCGTCGAGAAAAGAAGTTTAACGCGATAAAAAGGTTTAGTGCGTTATGAATACGGGTTAGTTTACCAAAAGTACAAATGTGAACTAAATAAGGCCGGGAGTCGTTTTTATTGTTTAAAACACGATTTCTCGACGAGAATATGCTTTTTCAAAAAAGCCATGTTCCCATGGCGAGAGACTCGTTTTCTGTGAGAAAATGCATTAAAAGGAGGGATTTCATCAGAAACACTATAAATACATATTGTACTTGTCATAAAAAGGCACAGAACCTTGAAATAGAAGGTTTCTCACCAAAAAACACATTGGTGAAACCCCTATCTTAAGGCTCTGAGTGTTTGCGCACATGTACAAACAGGCATGTTTAAACTATAACGTTTTTAGTGAAATCATGTTTCTCTCGAGGAGAAAACGCGTTTAAAGCCATAAAAAGATTTCACTGTGTTTTGACATTGGACCAAGCTACCAACAACCTAAAAAATGATCAGAACTGGAGAAATTACACATTGACATTGGGTGAAATCATGTAACTCTTAAGGACGTGTTGTAGACTTGTTGAATAGATTCATTTTTCTTGTTTTGTTTGTTTTTGATGAAATTGTGCTTTTCTCGTCGAGAAAAGGCGTTTAACGCGATAAAAAGGTTTAGTGCGTTATGAATACGGGCTAGCTTACCAAAAGTACAAATGTGAACTAAATAAGGCCGGGAGTCGTTTTTATTGTTTAAAACACGATTTCTCGACGAGAATATTCTTTTTCAAAAAAGCCATGTTCCCATGGCGGGAGACTCGTTTTCTGTGAGAAAATGCATTAAAAGGAGGGATTTCATCAGAAACACTATAAATACATATTGTACTTGTCTGAAAACGCACAGAACCTTGAAATAGAAGGTTTCTCACCAAAAAACACATTGGTGAAACCCCTATCTTAAGGCTCTGAGTGTTTGCACACATGTACAAACAGGCATGTTTAAACTATAACGTTTTTAGTGAAATCATGTTTCTCTCGAGGAGAAAACGCGTTTAAAGCCATAAAAAGATCTCACTGTGTTTTGACATTGGACCAAGCTACCAACAACCTAAAAAATGATCACAACTGGAGAAATTACACATTGACATTGGGTGAAATCATGTAACTCTTAAGGACGTGTTGTAGACTTGTTGAATACATTCATTTTTCTTGTTTTGTTTGTTTTTGATGAAATTGTGCTTTTCTCGTCGAGAAAAGAAGTTTAACGCGATAAAAAGGTTTAGTGCGTTATGAATACGGGTTAGCTTACCAAAAGTACAAATGTGAACTAAATAAGGCCGGGAGTCGTTTTTATTGTTTAAAACACGATTTCTCGACGAGAATATGCTTTTTCAAAAAAGCCATGTTCCCATGGCGAGAGACTCGTTTTCTGTGAGAAAATGCATTAAAAGGAGGGATTTCATCAGAAACACTATAAATACATATTGTACTTGTCATAAAAAGGCACAGAACCTTGAAATAGAAGGTTTCTCACCAAAAAACACATTGGTGAAACCCCTATCTTAAGGCTCTGAGTGTTTGCACACATGTACAACAGGCATGTTTAAACTATAACGTTTTTAGTGAAATCATGTTTCTCTCGAGGAGAAAACGCGTTTAAAGCCATAAAAAGATTTCACTGTGTTTTGACATTGGACCAAGCTACCAACAACCTAAAAAATGATCAGAACTGGAGAAATTACACATTGACATTGGGTGAAATCATGTAACTCTTAAGGACGTGTTGTAGACTTGTTGAATACATTCATTTTTCTTGTTTTGTTTGTTTTTGATGAAATTGTGCTTTTCTCGTCGAGAAAAGAAGTTTAACGCGATAAAAAGGTTTAGTGCGTTATGAATACGGGTTAGCTTACCAAAAGTACAAATGTGAACTAAATAAGGCCGGGAGTCGTTTTTATTGTTTAAAACACGATTTCTCGACGAGAATATGCTTTTTCAAAAAAGCCATGTTCCCATGGCGAGAGACTCGTTTTCTGTGAGAAAATGCATTAAAAGGAGGGATTTCATCAGAAACACTATAAATACATATTGTACTTGTCTGAAAACACACAGAACCTTGAAATAGAAGGTTTCTCACCAAAAAACACATTGGTGAAACCCCTATCTTAAGGCTCTGAGTGTTTGCACACATGTACAACAGGCATGTTTAAACTATAACGTTTTTAGTGAAATCATGTTTCTCTCGAGGAGAAAACGCGTTTAAAGCCATAAAAAGATCTCACTGTGTTTTGGCATTGACCAAGCTACCAACCACCTAAAAAATGATCAGAACTGGAGAAATTACACATTGACATTGGGTGAAATCATGTAACTCTTAAGGACGTGTTGTAGACTTGTTGAATACATTCATTTTTCTTGTTTTGTTTGTTTTTGATGAAATTGTGCTTTTCTCGTCGAGAAAAGGCGTTTATAACGCGATAAAAAGGTTTAGTGTGTTATGAATACGGGCTAGCTTACCAAAAGTGTTAGCTTACCAAAAGTACAAATGTGAACTAAATAAGGCCGGGAGTCGTTTTTATTGTTTAAAACACGATTTCTCGACGAGAATATGCTTTTTCAAAAAAGCCATGTTCCCATGGCGAGAGACTCGTTTTCTGTGAGAAAATGCATTAAAAGGAGGGATTTCATCAGAAACACTATAAATACATATTGTACTTGTCTGAAAACACACAGAACCTTGAAATAGAAGGTTTCTCACCAAAAAACACATTGGTGAAACCCCTATCTTAAGGCTCTGAGTGTTTGCACACATGTACAACAGGCATGTTTAAACTATAACGTTTTTAGTGAAATCATGTTTCTCTCGAGGAGAAAACGCGTTTAAAGCCATAAAAAGATCTCACTGTGTTTTGGCATTGACCAAGCTACCAACCACCTAAAAAATGATCAGAACTGGAGAAATTACACATTGACATTGGGTGAAATCATGTAACTCTTAAGGACGTGTTGTAGACTTGTTGAATACATTCATTTTTCTTGTTTTGTTTGTTTTTGATGAAATTGTGCTTTTCTCGTCGAGAAAAGGCGTTTATAACGCGATAAAAAGGTTTAGTGTGTTATGAATACGGGCTAGCTTACCAAAAGTGTTAGCTTACCAAAAGTACAAATGTGAACTAAATAAGGCCGGGAGTCGTTTTTATTGTTTAAAACACGATTTCTCGACGAGAATATGCTTTTTCAAAAAAGCCATGTTCCCATGGCGAGAGACTCGTTTTCTGTGAGAAAATGCATTAAAAGGAGGGATTTCATCAGAAACACTATAAATACATATTGTACTTGTCTGAAAACACACAGAACCTTGAAATAGAAGGTTTCTCACCAAAAAACACATTGGTGAAACCCCTATCTTAAGGCTCTGAGTGTTTGCACACATGTACAACAGGCATGTTTAAACTATAACGTTTTTAGTGAAATCATGTTTCTCTCGAGGAGAAAACGCGTTTAAAGCCATAAAAAGATCTCACTGTGTTTTGGCATTGACCAAGCTACCAACCACCTAAAAAATGATCAGAACTGGAGAAATTACACATTGACATTGGGTGAAATCATGTAACTCTTAAGGACGTGTTGTAGACTTGTTGAATACATTCATTTTTCTTGTTTTGTTTGTTTTTGATGAAATTGTGCTTTTCTCGTCGAGAAAAGGCGTTTATAACGCGATAAAAAGGTTTAGTGTGTTATGAATACGGGCTAGCTTACCAAAAGTGTTAGCTTACCAAAAGTACAAATGTGAACTAAATAAGGCCGGGAGTCGTTTTTATTGTTTAAAACACGATTTCTCGACGAGAATATGCTTTTTCAAAAAAGCCATGTTCCCATGGCGAGAGACTCGTTTTCTGTGAGAAAATGCATTAAAAGGAGGGATTTCATCAGAAACACTATAAATACATATTGTACTTGTCTGAAAACACACAGAACCTTGAAATAGAAGGTTTCTCACCAAAAAACACATTGGTGAAACCCCTATCTTAAGGCTCTGAGTGTTTGCACACATGTACAACAGGCATGTTTAAACTATAACGTTTTTAGTGAAATCATGTTTCTCTCGAGGAGAAAACGCGTTTAAAGCCATAAAAAGATCTCACTGTGTTTTGGCATTGACCAAGCTACCAACCACCTAAAAAATGATCAGAACTGGAGAAATTACACATTGACATTGGGTGAAATCATGTAACTCTTAAGGACGTGTTGTAGACTTGTTGAATACATTCATTTTTCTTGTTTTGTTTGTTTTTGATGAAATTGTGCTTTTCTCGTCTAGAAAAGAATTTTAACGCGATAAAAAGGTTTAGTTCGTTATGAATACGGGTTAGCTTACCAAAAGTACAAATGTGAACTAAATAAGGCCGGGAGTCGTTTTTATTGTTTAAAACACGATTTCTCGACCAGAATATGCTTTTCAAAAAAGCCATGTTCCCATGGCGAGAGACTCGTTTTCTGTGAGAAAATGCATTAAAAGGAGGGATTTCATCAGAAACACTATAAATACATATTGTACTTGTCATAAAAAGGCACAGAACCTTGAAATAGAAGGTTTCTCACCAAAAAACACATTGGTGAAACCCCTATCTTAAGGCTCTGAGTGTTTGCACACATGTACAACAGGCACGTTTAAACTATAACGTTTTTAGTGAAATCATGTTTCTCTCGAGGAGAAAACGCGTTTAAAGCCATAAAAAGATTTCACTGTGTTTTGACATTGGACCAAGCTACCAACAACCTAAAAAATGATCAGAACTGGAGAAATTACACATTGACATTGGGTGAAATCATGTAACTCTTAAGGACGTGTTGCAGACTTGTTGAATACATTCATTTTTCTTGTTTTGTTTGTTTTTTGATGAAATTGTGCTTTTCTCGTCGAGAAAAGGCGTTTAACGCGATAAAAAGGTTTAGTGCGTTATGAATACGGGCTAGCTTACCAAAAGTACAAATGTGAACTAAATAAGGCCGGGAGTCGTTTTTATTGTTTAAAACACGATTTCTCGACGAGAATATGTTTTTTCAAAAAAGCCATGTTCCCATGGCGAGAGACTCGTTTTCTGTGAGAAAATGCATTAAAAGGAGGGATTTCATCAGAAACACTATAAATACATATTGTACTTGTCTGAAAACGCATAGAACCTTGAAATAGAAGGTTTCTCACCAAAAAACACATTGGTGAAACCCCTATCTTAAGGCTCTGAGTGTTTGCACACATGTACAAACAGGCATGTTTAAACTATAACGTTTTTAGTGAAATCATGTTTCTCTCGAGGAGAAAACGCGTTTAAAGCCATAAAAAGATCTCACTGTGTTTTGGCATTGACCAAGCTACCAACAACCTAAAAAATGATCACAACTGGAGAAATTACATATTGACATTGGGTGAAATCATGTAACTCTTAAGGACGTGTTGTAGACTTGTTGAATAGATTCATTTTTCTTGTTTTGTTTGTTTTTGATGAAATTGCTTTTCTCGTCGAGAAAAGGCGTTTAACGCGATAAAAAGGTTTAGTGCGTTATGAATACGGGCTAGCTTACCAAAAGTACAAATGTGAACTAAATAAGGCCGGGAGTCGTTTTTATTGTTTAAAACACGATTTCTCGACGAGAATATGCTTTTTCAAAAAAGCCATGTTCCCATGGCGAGAGACTCGTTTTCTGTGAGAAAATGCATTAAAAGGAGGGATTTCATCAGAAACACTATAAATACATATTGTACTTGTCATAAAAGGCACAGAACCTTGAAATAGAAGGTTTCTCACCAAAAAACACATTGGTGAAACCCCTATCTTAAGGCTCTGAGTGTTTGCGCACATGTACAACAGGCATGTTTAAACTATAACGTTTTTAGTGAAATCATGTTTCTCTCGAGGAGAAAACGCGTTTAAAGCCATAAAAAGATTTCACTATGTTTTGACATTGGACCAAGCTACCAACAACCTAAAAAATGATCAGAACTGGAGAAATTACACATTGACATTGGGTGAAATCATGTAACTCTTAAGGACGTGTTGTAGACTTGTTGAATACATTCATTTTTCTTGTTTTGTTTGTTTTTGATGAAATTGTGCTTTTCTCGTCGAGAAAAGAAGTTTAACGCGATAAAAAGGTTTAGTGCGTTATGAATACGGGTTAGCTTACCAAAAGTACAAACGTGAACTAAATAAGGCCGGGAGTCGTTTTTATTGTTTAAAACACGATTTCTCGACGAGAATATGCTTTTTCAAAAAAGCCATGTTCCCATGGCGAGAGACTCGTTTTCTGTGAGAAAATGCATTAAAAGGAGGGATTTCATCAGAAACACTATAAATACATATTGTACTTGTCTGAAAACACACAGAACCTTGAAATAGAAGGTTTCTCACCAAAAAACACATTGGTGAAACCCCTATCTTAAGGCTCTGAGTGTTTGCACACATGTACAACAGGCATGTTTAAACTATAACGTTTTTAGTGAAATCATGTTTCTCTCGAGGAGAAAACGCGTTTAAAGCCATAAAAAGATCTCACTGTGTTTTGGCATTGACCAAGCTACCAACCACCTAAAAAATGATCAGAACTGGAGAAATTACACATTGACATTGGGTGAAATCATGTAACTCTTAAGGACGTGTTGTAGACTTGTTGAATACATTCATTTTTCTTGTTTTGTTTGTTTTTGATGAAATTGTGCTTTTCTCGTCGAGAAAAGGCGTTTATAACGCGATAAAAAGGTTTAGTGCGTTATGAATACGGGCTAGCTTACCAAAAGTGTTAGCTTACCAAAAGTACAAATGTGAACTAAATAAGGCCGGGAGTCGTTTTTATTGTTTAAAACACGATTTCTCGACGAGAATATGCTTTTTCAAAAAAGCCATGTTCCCATGGCGAGAGACTCGTTTTCTGTGAGAAAATGCATTAAAAGGAGGGATTTCATCAGAAACACTATAAATACATATTGTACTTGTCATAAAAAGGCACAGAACCTTGAAATAGAAGGTTTCTCACCAAAAAACACATTGGTGAAACCCCTATCTTAAGGCTCTGAGTGTTTGCGCACATGTACAACATGCATGTTTAAACTATAACGTTTTTAGTGAAATCATGTTTCTCTAGAGGAGAAAACGCGTTTAAAGCCATAAAAAGATTTCACTGTGTTTTGACATTGGACCAAGCTACCAACAACCTAAAAAATGATCAGAACTGGAGAAATTACACATTGACATTGGGTGAAATCATGTAACTCTTAAGGACGTGTTGCAGACTTGTTGAATACATTCATTTTTCTTGTTTTGTTTGTTTTTGATGAAATTGTGCTTTTCTCGTCGAGAAAAGGCGTTTAACGCGATAAAAAGGTTTAGTGCGTTATGAATACGGGCTAGCTTACCAAAAGTACAAATGTGAACTAAATAAGGCCGGGAGTCGTTTTTATTGTTTAAAACACGATTTCTCGACGAGAATATGTTTTTTCAAAAAAGCCATGTTCCCATGGCGAGAGACTCGTTTTCTGTGAGAAAATGCATTAAAAGGAGGGATTTCATCAGAAACACTATAAATACATATTGTACTTGTCTGAAAACGCATAGAACCTTGAAATAGAAGGTTTCTCACCAAAAAACACATTGGTGAAACCCCTATCTTAAGGCTCTGAGTGTTTGCACACATGTACAAACAGGCATGTTTAAACTATAACGTTTTTAGTGAAATCATGTTTCTCTCGAGGAGAAAACGCGTTTAAAGCCATAAAAAGATCTCACTGTGTTTTGGCATTGACCAAGCTACCAACAACCTAAAAAATGATCACAACTGGAGAAATTACATATTGACATTGGGTGAAATCATGTAACTCTTAAGGACGTGTTGCAGACTTGTTGAATAGATTCATTTTTCTTGTTTTGTTTGTTTTTGATGAAATTGCTTTTCTCGTCGAGAAAAGGCGTTTAACGCGATAAAAAGGTTTAGTGCGTTATGAATACGGGCTAGCTTACCAAAAGTACAAATGTGAACTAAATAAGGCCGGGAGTCGTTTTTATTGTTTAAAACACGATTTCTCGACGAGAATATGCTTTTTCAAAAAAGCCATGTTCCCATGGCGAGAGACTCGTTTTCTGTGAGAAAATGCATTAAAAGGAGGGATTTCATCAGAAACACTATAAATACATATTGTACTTGTCATAAAAGGCACAGAACCTTGAAATAGAAGGTTTCTCACCAAAAAACACATTGGTGAAACCCCTATCTTAAGGCTCTGAGTGTTTGCGCACATGTACAACAGGCATGTTTAAACTATAACGTTTTTAGTGAAATCATGTTTCTCTCGAGGAGAAAACGCGTTTAAAGCCATAAAAAGATTTCACTATGTTTTGACATTGGACCAAGCTACCAACAACCTAAAAAATGATCAGAACTGGAGAAATTACACATTGACATTGGGTGAAATCATGTAACTCTTAAGGACGTGTTGTAGACTTGTTGAATACATTCATTTTTCTTGTTTTGTTTGTTTTTGATGAAATTGTGCTTTTCTCGTCGAGAAAAGAAGTTTAACGCGATAAAAAGGTTTAGTGCGTTATGAATACGGGTTAGCTTACCAAAAGTACAAATGTGAACTAAATAAGGCCGGGAGTCGTTTTTATTGTTTAAAACACGATTTCTCGACGAGAATATGCTTTTTCAAAAAAGCCATGTTCCCATGGCGAGAGACTCGTTTTCTGTGAGAAAATGCATTAAAAGGAGGGATTTCATCAGAAACACTATAAATACATATTGTACTTGTCTGAAAACACACAGAACCTTGAAATAGAAGGTTTCTCACCAAAAAACACATTGGTGAAACCCCTATCTTAAGGCTCTGAGTGTTTGCACACATGTACAACAGGCATGTTTAAACTATAACGTTTTTAGTGAAATCATGTTTCTCTCGAGGAGAAAACGCGTTTAAAGCCATAAAAAGATCTCACTGTGTTTTGGCATTGACCAAGCTACCAACCACCTAAAAAATGATCAGAACTGGAGAAATTACACATTGACATTGGGTGAAATCATGTAACTCTTAAGGACGTGTTGTAGACTTGTTGAATACATTCATTTTTCTTGTTTTGTTTGTTTTTGATGAAATTGTGCTTTTCTCGTCGAGAAAAGGCGTTTATAACGCGATAAAAAGGTTTAGTGCGTTATGAATACGGGCTAGCTTACCAAAAGTGTTAGCTTACCAAAAGTACAAATGTGAACTAAATAAGGCCGGGAGTCGTTTTTATTGTTTAAAACACGATTTCTCGACGAGAATATGCTTTTTCAAAAAAGCCATGTTCCCATGGCGAGAGACTCGTTTTCTGTGAGAAAATGCATTAAAAGGAGGGATTTCATCAGAAACACTATAAATACATATTGTACTTGTCATAAAAAGGCACAGAACCTTGAAATAGAAGGTTTCTCACCAAAAAACACATTGGTGAAACCCCTATCTTAAGGCTCTGAGTGTTTGCGCACATGTACAACATGCATGTTTAAACTATAACGTTTTTAGTGAAATCATGTTTCTCTAGAGGAGAAAACGCGTTTAAAGCCATAAAAAGATTTCACTGTGTTTTGACATTGGACCAAGCTACCAACAACCTAAAAAATGATCATAACTGGAGAAATTACACATTGACATTGGGTGAAATCATGTAACTCTTAAGGACGTGTTGTAGACTTGTTGAATACATTCATTTTTCTTGTTTTGTTTGTTTTTGATGAAATTGTGCTTTTCTCGTCTAGAAAAGAATTTTAACGCGATAAAAAGGTTTAGTTCGTTATGAATACGGGTTAGCTTACCAAAAGTACAAATGTGAACTAAATAAGGCCGGGAGTCGTTTTTATTGTTTAAAACACGATTTCTCGACCAGAATATGCTTTTTCAAAAAAGCCATGTTCCCATGGCGAGAGACTCGTTTTCTGTGAGAAAATGCATTAAAAGGAGGGATTTCATCAGAAACACTATAAATACATATTGTACTTGTCATAAAAAGGCACAGAACCTTGAAATAGAAGGTTTCTCACCAAAAAACACATTGGTGAAACCCCTATCTTAAGGCTCTGAGTGTTTGCACACATGTACAACAGGCACGTTTAAACTATAACGTTTTTAGTGAAATCATGTTTCTCTCGAGGAGAAAACGCGTTTAAAGCCATAAAAAGATTTCACTGTGTTTTGACATTGGACCAAGCTACCAACAACCTAAAAAATGATCAGAACTGGAGAAATTACACATTGACATTGGGTGAAATCATGTAACTCTTAAGGACGTGTTGCAGACTTGTTGAATAGATTCATTTTTCTTGTTTTGTTTGTTTTTGATGAAATTGCTTTTCTCGTCGAGAAAAGGCGTTTAACGCGATAAAAAGGTTTAGTGCGTTATGAATACGGGCTAGCTTACCAAAAGTACAAATGTGAACTAAATAAGGCCGGGAGTCGTTTTTATTGTTTAAAACACGATTTCTCGACGAGAATATGCTTTTTCAAAAAAGCCATGTTCCCATGGCGAGAGACTCGTTTTCTGTGAGAAAATGCATTAAAAGGAGGGATTTCATCAGAAACACTATAAATACATATTGTACTTGTCATAAAAGGCACAGAACCTTGAAATAGAAGGTTTCTCACCAAAAAACACATTGGTGAAACCCCTATCTTAAGGCTCTGAGTGTTTGCGCACATGTACAACAGGCATGTTTAAACTATAACGTTTTTAGTGAAATCATGTTTCTCTCGAGGAGAAAACGCGTTTAAAGCCATAAAAAGATTTCACTATGTTTTGACATTGGACCAAGCTACCAACAACCTAAAAAATGATCAGAACTGGAGAAATTACACATTGACATTGGGTGAAATCATGTAACTCTTAAGGACGTGTTGTAGACTTGTTGAATACATTCATTTTTCTTGTTTTGTTTGTTTTTGATGAAATTGTGCTTTTCTCGTCGAGAAAAGAAGTTTAACGCGATAAAAAGGTTTAGTGCGTTATGAATACGGGTTAGCTTACCAAAAGTACAAATGTGAACTAAATAAGGCCGGGAGTCGTTTTTATTGTTTAAAACACGATTTCTCGACGAGAATATGCTTTTTCAAAAAAGCCATGTTCCCATGGCGAGAGACTCGTTTTCTGTGAGAAAATGCATTAAAAGGAGGGATTTCATCAGAAACACTATAAATACATATTGTACTTGTCTGAAAACACACAGAACCTTGAAATAGAAGGTTTCTCACCAAAAAACACATTGGTGAAACCCCTATCTTAAGGCTCTGAGTGTTTGCACACATGTACAACAGGCATGTTTAAACTATAACGTTTTTAGTGAAATCATGTTTCTCTCGAGGAGAAAACGCGTTTAAAGCCATAAAAAGATTTCACTGTGTTTTGACATTGGACCAAGCTACCAACAACCTAAAAAATGATCAGAACTGGAGAAATTACACATTGACATTGGGTGAAATCATGTAACTCTTAAGGACGTGTTGTAGACTTGTTGAATACATTCATTTTTCTTGTTTTGTTTGTTTTTGATGAAATTGTGCTTTTCTCGTCGAGAAAAGGCGTTTATAACGCGATAAAAAGGTTTAGTGCGTTATGAATACGGGCTAGCTTACCAAAAGTGTTAGCTTACCAAAAGTACAAATGTGAACTAAATAAGGCCGGGAGTCGTTTTTATTGTTTAAAACACGATTTCTCGACGAGAATATGCTTTTTCAAAAAAGCCATGTTCCCATGGCGAGAGACTCGTTTTCTGTGAGAAAATGCATTAAAAGGAGGGATTTCATCAGAAACACTATAAATACATATTGTACTTGTCATAAAAAGGCACAGAACCTTGAAATAGAAGGTTTCTCACCAAAAAACACATTGGTGAAACCCCTATCTTAAGGCTCTGAGTGTTTGCGCACATGTACAACATGCATGTTTAAACTATAACGTTTTTAGTGAAATCATGTTTCTCTAGAGGAGAAAACGCGTTTAAAGCCATAAAAAGATTTCACTGTGTTTTGACATTGGACCAAGCTACCAACAACCTAAAAAATGATCATAACTGGAGAAATTACACATTGACATTGGGTGAAATCATGTAACTCTTAAGGACGTGTTGTAGACTTGTTGAATACATTCATTTTTCTTGTTTTGTTTGTTTTTGATGAAATTGTGCTTTTCTCGTCTAGAAAAGAATTTTAACGCGATAAAAAGGTTTAGTTCGTTATGAATACGGGTTAGCTTACCAAAAGTACAAATGTGAACTAAATAAGGCCGGGAGTCGTTTTTATTGTTTAAAACACGATTTCTCGACCAGAATATGCTTTTTCAAAAAAGCCATGTTCCCATGGCGAGAGACTCGTTTTCTGTGAGAAAATGCATTAAAAGGAGGGATTTCATCAGAAACACTATAAATACATATTTTACTTGTCATAAAAAGGCACAGAACCTTGAAATAGAAGGTTTCTCACCAAAAAACACATTGGTGAAACCCCTATCTTAAGGCTCTGAGTGTTTGCACACATGTACAACAGGCACGTTTAAACTATAACGTTTTTAGTGAAATCATGTTTCTCTCGAGGAGAAAACGCGTTTAAAGCCATAAAAAGATTTCACTGTGTTTTGACATTGGACCAAGCTACCAACAACCTAAAAAATGATCAGAACTGGAGAAATTACACATTGACATTGGGTGAAATCATGTAACTCTTAAGGACGTGTTGCAGACTTGTTGAATAGATTCATTTTTCTTGTTTTGTTTGTTTTTGATGAAATTGTGCTTTTCTCGTCGAGAAAAGGCGTTTAACGCGATAAAAAGGTTTAGTGCGTTATGAATACGGGCTAGCTTACCAAAAGTACAAATGTGAACTAAATAAGGCCGGGAGTCGTTTTTATTGTTTAAAACACGATTTCTCGACGAGAATATGTTTTTTCAAAAAAGCCATGTTCCCATGGCGAGAGACTCGTTTTCTGTGAGAAAATGCATTAAAAGGAGAGATTTCATCAGAAACACTATAAATACATATTGTACTTGTCTGAAAACGCATAGAACCTTGAAATAGAAGGTTTCTCACCAAAAAACACATTGGTGAAACCCCTATCTTAAGGCTCTGAGTGTTTGCACACATGTACAAACAGGCATGTTTAAACTATAACGTTTTTAGTGAAATCATGTTTCTCTCGAGGAGAAAACGCGTTTAAAGCCATAAAAAGATCTCACTGTGTTTTGACATTGGACCAAGCTACCAACAACCTAAAAAATGATCACAACTGGAGAAATTACACATTGACATTGGGTGAAATCATGTAACTCTTAAGGACGTGTTGTAGACTTGTTGAATACATTCATTTTTCTTGTTTTGTTTGTTTTTGATGAAATTGTGCTTTTCTCGTCGAGAAAAGAAGTTTAACGCGATAAAAAGGTTTAGTGCGTTATGAATACGGGTTAGCTTACCAAAAGTACAAATGTGAACTAAATAAGGCCTGGAGTCGTTTTTATTGTTTAAAACACGATTTCTCGACGAGAATATGCTTTTTCAAAAAAGCCATGTTCCCATGGCGAGAGACTCGTTTTCTGTGAGAAAATGCATTAAAAGGAGGGATTTCATCAGAAACACTATAAATACATATTGTACTTGTCATAAAAGGCACAGAACCTTGAAATAGAAGGTTTCTCACCAAAAAACACATTGGTGAAACCCCTATCTTAAGGCTCTGAGTGTTTGCGCACATGTACAACAGGCATGTTTAAACTATAACGTTTTTAGTGAAATCATGTTTCTCTCAAGGAG